>NC_133122.1:122257242-122372680 GCF_033568475.1 Henckelia pumila | reverse complement strand
GTTATTTTGAAAAGCCAATTCAGATTCTTGATCGAAAAGAGAAGCAACTACGAACGAAGACTATTCCACTTGTGAAAGTCCAGTGGAGTCGTCATGGTATTGAAGAAGCGACGTGGGAAACTGAATCTGATATGAAGCAAAGATTTCCTGAGATGTTTCATTGATGTGAGTCTTCTTTAATTTTCTGTTATCTGATATTTGATATATGACTATTGATATTACTTCAGATTTCGAGGACGAAATCGTGTCTTAGTGGGGGAGAATTTTATTTAATTTTGATCCGAGAATATTTAATTTGGGAATATTTGGAGTTTTGATTTAAATTCTAATTCTTAAATTATTTAGGATTGAAATTGAATAAATTGAGAAATTGAGGACTGAATTGCAATTATTGCATAGTTGAGGGGCCAAAGTGCAAAATCCTTATTTGGGCTGGACACTTGTGATTTTTCCTTAGCACTCACGTGTGAAACACCATTTCTTCCATCAGATTACTCAGCAAAGAAAAAAAAGGAAACCGAGAACAAGAACAGAGAATTTCCAAAGCTTCTTCGTCTTTTTCCAATCCACATATCTTGAGCTACGGATATCCGATTTCGATTCGAAAGATGTTCTGGAATCCTCGCAAGACGACCTTCGATTTGATGTAAGTTTCTTCTTTGTTCATCAATGTTTGACAGTTCGAAATGACATGGATCAGAAGCTGGTATTGACTTGATGTTGTTGAGCTTCTATCTTTGATAATCTTGAAGTTGAGTTGAGAATTGGTTGTTATATCATATTCTTGGGATGTTACAACTATGGTTCAATTGATATAACCTGTTGATATGTTGGGTTCTGAAGCTTCACCAGCTGATATACATGTTAGAAAGGTTGTAGATATGTGCGGAAATCGCCGAGTTTGTACCGATATGCCGATCGAACTCGTGATTTGAAGTGATTTGCTTTTATTCCTGAACTTGGAAGTTGCTGAAACTATTAGCTGATGATTCCTTGATGGTTATGCTATTGCTTCAGTGCATCCACAGAGTATATAAACTCAAGAAGTCGATCTCCGAAACCGATAGAAGATTAGAACATGGTGGGTACAGTTTGCCCTTGAATTTCTGTGTTGAAGTTTGGTGTTGATAGTGAGCAGACTTTTGTTGGAAAACTCGGCTATCAGTCTCAATCGATATTGATACCCGGTGCAGCGGAACGTTTAAAATTTTTGTATGGAACAATTCCATAGTGTGGGTATCAATCCTTTTACGATTAAATTATGGTGTGTGGTAAAAATTAAATAACTGTTATGTAATTTTTACCTTCAATCTCGAAGCGAGATTATTGGGGACACCAACAAGATTTAATCTGCTCTTGTTGTCTCTCCCTGGAACTGGATGAATATTCTGTCCTGTCAATCAGGTCCACGAATGGAAGGTTTAATCACTCTGATAGATTGCACTAGGAAATCTATCAGGAAGTTTTCTACGAATGAGAATAAAAAACGAATTTGATTCGCTATTCCAGACTGCAATTTCACTAATCACAGACCGGAATGTCTCACGCAGAGAAGGGAGGGGGAGGCCGGAATTTCTTTTGAGAGATGGAGGCTAGGGTTTTCGATTTTCTTTTTCTCAAAATTATGGACCAGTTGTGTGTTAATTTTTGTTACTGCAATAAACTTATTTAATAATGCAGGCAACTAACACCCTTAGGGCCCATTAGTCTTAAGTTGAGGCCCGACAAGCAAAAGCCCGCATGTTCAGAAATTAATATAAAAATTCATCGTGACTTACGATTGATGAAACCGATTTTCACCAATGTGCACAGAAACCATTTCTAGGGCACATTTTAAAGTGTGCAAGATAAATTTTTTCCTGAATCCGAATTCAGTGATTTCTCAAAAATGTCCATCCCTATGTCATTATTAAGGAAATCTCTACTCCCTTATAACTCTTATTTAAGAAGTCGCAACTTGCTTTATTCATTAAATTTAACTCTTTTAAAATTTAACTATCTCAAACGGGGATTAAAACTCCATTACACTGTGTGACCCTCAATGGTTCAGGAATCAGCTAGCCGTGGGCTCACAACTCCTTGTGACTCGGAACAACGATTTCCGACTTGCCCAACGAATCATGGTAAAGCGCCTAGCAACATCGCCCCATGATTCCCTAGGTATCACTGATAGTGCCTACAAGAACCAGTAGATTTTGGTTAGCGTACAGTACGGTCCCTTCATCCTTATATCCCGATCGAATCAACAACCATTGGTATATCGAGAGTCGCTCAAGATTCGATAACTATGCAATACATCTTGAAGATCAAATTAGTGACATCGCATGTGCTACTAAGAAACCATTTCTTAAATCACATCAAGTACTCTGGCCAGAGATTCGTCACACTAATATCTCCTCAGATCGCATAGGATATCCACACTCGCAAGTAGGTGGTGAAATCCTTGACAACAATGCATCGACTCCTATATGTGTTGTAACTGTACCCAATCCCGACACCTGATGACCCCCATAGAGTCGGTAAACGAATCAAAGCACAGTACTAGCATATAGAGTCTCCATGATGTTTCAAGTAGTAAGGACTAATGGTGTACAACCAAAACCGCGGACTTTATCCACTCGATAAGTGATAACCACTTGGAAAGTCCGGATAGGGTAGTTCGATTATTCATCCTATGAATATCCATTTGCATGCTTCGAACATCTCTATGTTCCCTACCAATGAAACGTGGAACTCCGCATCGCAAATGCTAGTCTCAAACTCGAGCGATCCTTATCCTTATTATCGGACGGCTCAATCGACTAGGAAACAGTTTTAGAATATACAGTGACTATAAGATGTATTTCATGATAGACATCCCCATGTTCTACCACATCTTACATACACTAGTATATTAAGGTCTTTATCAAAACAACAATAGTATATCACAATGTAACAATATGAAGAAAGATAAAGTCATTGCCATTATAAAAGTGTAAATTATATTAAACAAAAGATCGTTTGTACAACGAGTCATCAAAGCCCATAGCCACAAGTTGGCTCACTGGGCACCCACTCTTTCAATCTCCCACTTGCCCTATAGCCAACTAGTCATACTACGTAGACCCATTGCTTCGCGATGTTTGTCAAACAATGGTCCTGGCAAGGGCTTAGTAAGCGGTATCAGCGATATTGTCTGTAGAGGCCACTCGTTCGACAGTGATGTCTCCTCTTTCCACAATCTCCGGATGATGTGGTATTTCCTCAGTACCGTGTTTGGATCTTTGATGAGACCTTGGTTCCTTTGCTTGAGCAACGGCAACTGTGTTGTCACAGTACACCGGGACTGGACCAACAAATTCAGGAATGACGCCCAACTCTTGGACTGAACTTCCTCATCCAAACGGCCTCTTTAGCAGCAGCTGATGCCTAGCAATGTATATTCAGCCTCAGTGGTGGAATCCCGCATGTGGTGTCCTGCTTGGAACTCTTCCAAGAGACAGCACCGCCATTGAGCATGAACACAAAATCCCAGAGGTTGACTTCGAGTCATCCAACGTAACCCCCAGCTTTGGAAGCTAGAGGTCCGGTATAAGCCTTCCAATTTTCAGTTACTCGTCCTCCATATACCATGAAACATATTCTTAGGTCCTTCGTTAAGTACTTAAGAAATGTCCTATCACGGCCTTTCCAATGCATTTGAACCAGGATTAGGCCTGATATCTGCTCGTGACACTCAGAGCAAATGCTACAATCCGGTCTGGTAGATTATCATCCCATACATGATTACTACCCTTATAGATGACGCATATGGTACATGTGTCATTTTCTCTATCTCTTCATCAGTCTTTGGGACGACAAAAGACTTTGGATAAAGAAACTCCATGACACATGGGTTAGATGTCCTCTTCTTGGACCCATCCAATGAAAACCGTTTCAATATGGTGTCCGATGTAAGGTTGATTGATTGCGTAAGTCCTAATCATTCTCTTAGATCTATCTCTATAGATCTGTATCCCAAGAATGTAGGATGCCTCACACCCAAATCCTTCATCAAGAAATCTACCTGATAACCATATCTTATGTTGACTGCAACATCCCTAACATCATTCCCAATGAGTAGGATGTCATCAACATAAAAGTACTAGAATGTCACAGCATCCTTAACTACATTTCTTGTACACCCATCACGGTTCCGTCCTGATTCTTGATGGAAACCAAAAATCTTTTATTGTTTCATCAAAGTTTTTTCTGGTTCCAAACTTCTTGATGCTTGTTTTTAGGACCATAAATTGATCTCTGAAGCTTGCATCCCTTATGCTCGCTTCCCATGGATGTGAACCCCTAGGCTGCTTCATATAGATTTCCTTCCTTAATGTCTCCATTAAGGAAAGCAGTATTCACATCCTTTTGCCATATCTCATATGTCATACCATGTGCTATGGCAATAAGGATTATTATGGACTTGAACATTGCAAACAGGTGAAAAGGTTTCATCATAGTCAAATACTTGTCTTTGAGTATATCCTTTTGCCACAATCGCGCCTTGTGGTAGGTCAATACCTTACCATCAGGCCCAAGCTTTCTCTTGTAGATCCATTTACACCTATTGGAACAACTTTTCCATCGGGTGGATCTTCTAAAAGACCAAAACTTGGGTTTGTATGCATTCGAATCTTTTCCGACTGCATAGCTTCAAGCCATAAATTTGGATCAATCAGAAATTGCTTCCTTGAAGTTTCTTGGATCTCATCCACATGTCGGGTTTAATCTTGATCCCCTTCAAGGAAGAAGACCATATCGAATAGGGTGGTCTAGAAGTCCTCTCGGATCTTCTAGGTTCAGGCGTGTCTATCAATGGTTCCTGAGGTGTAGGGTCGTTATTTTGTAGTTCGGGTTTATTCTCCAAATTTCTTAGGAGTTCCTTCATCTCGCCTCTTTCTTTATCCAATAAGAACTCCTTCTCCAAGAAGGTGGCATTTCCTCGCAACAAAAACCTTTGTTTCAGCAGGATAATAGAAATAATAACTCCGATTGAATTCTTCGGTTACCCTACAAAATAAACATAAGCTGGATCGGACTTTCCAATCTTATCTCCCACTGTCGCTTCACGTAAGCGAGGACACCAATCCCCCATTAAAAAATAAAAAAATCCTCAAGTACGAATACTTAGGTGTGTTTGCCATTTCCATATCTCGTTATGGAGATTTGTCCACATGCCTTTAGTGTGGTCGTTGTTCAACAAACATTACGCCGTTTCATGCGCAGAGACCACCAAATAGAAGGTGGTTGCTCAGGGAAGGATCTTCTTGGTTCGAACCATGTCCAACAAAGTTCGATTACGACGCTCCGATACACCATTCAGCTGTGGTGTCATAGGAGGAGTCCACTGAGAGAGAATCCATTCTCTTTTAGATAGTCCAAAAACTCGGTACTTAAGTATTCTCCACCTCGATCCGATCGAAGTGCTTTAATACTTTTTCCTAGCTGTTTTCTACTTCAGCCTTGAATTCTTTGAACTTTTCAAATGCTTCAGACTTATATTTCATAAATATAAATACCCATACCTTGAATAATCGTCAGTAAAGGTAATGAAGTAGGTGTGGCCATATTGAGTCCCAACTCTAAATGGTCCACAAACATCTGTATGGATCAAATCCAACAGATTTTGACTACGCTCAGGCTTCCCCTTAAAAGGAGATTTAGTCATTTTCCCTTTTAGACAGGATTCACAAGTAGGTAGAGAGTTAATATCAGACATATCAAACATGCCCTCTCCCACTAGCTTGTTCATCCTCCTTGAGGAAATATGACCTAGCCTAGCATGCCAAAGGTTCGCCGGGTTTTGACTATCGATTTTCCTTTTGTTTGTTGTTGCCGGTTTATCAATATAATTTATTGGAACGTCTTTCAGTTTTAAGTTGTATAGATCGTTTTCAAGTTGTCCATTTCCAATCAAACATTCATTCTTGTAAATATTGCAAATCACATTCACAAAATTGCAAGAATAAACCATCTCTATCTAGCATAGAAACAGAATAATGTTTTTAATTAAATCCGGAACAAATAAAACATCTCTTAAAATAACTTAAAACGTTATGCAAAATTAAACAAACATCTCCAATGGCTGTAGCTTCAACTCTGGAACCATTCCCGAGCCTCAGCTGGGTCTCACCCATTCTAAGCCTGCGACTTCTTGTCATCACCTGCAAATCATTGCAAATGTGAGATCCACATCCGGTATCCAATACCCAAGAAGTAGTATTAAGTGAATGTTTATTTCAATATAGAACATACCCTTTGCAGTTCCCAACTGCTCTAGATATTCCTTGCAGTTGCGCTTCCAATGACCGGGCTTCTTGCAGTAATGGCAAACATCCTTGGATTTTCCATTGTTGTTTGAAGCCTTTGTCTTGTGCTTCTTCTCGGGCGACTTCTTGGGTGGGGCAGAACGTTTCTTGCCCTTCATACTTGGCCCCTTCTTAGCAGAAGATGAGGAGCCCACCAAGAAAGCTGGCTTATCCTTCTTAAGTGTGGATTCATATGTCACAAGCATATTGACCATCTCTTCAGGGTGGCCTTATCTTGTTCATATAAAATTTACCACAAATCCGTCAAACGAAGAAGGAAGACAGAAGCAGTAAATCCACGTTGAGTTCATGCTCCAACACCAAATCAAGGGTCGCTAACTTTTGTATGAGCCAAATCACTCGTACCCCATGATCACGGACCGAAGTCCTTCACGCATGCGACACGTCATCAGCTCCTTAACAGTAGCGAACCTTTCAGCCCTCGATTGAGCCCAAAAAGTTCCTTGAGTTGAGCGTGAATGTCAGCAGCATTCACGGTGTCCTCAAATCGCCTCTGAGTTCAAGACATCGAGGCTTGCTTATAGCATTTGGTCTTGATGTCATGGTCCCACCATGCATCAAGTTTGGCCAATTCCTCCGGACTTACGTCAGCTGGTGCTTCCTTCGGAGGTGATTTCTCTAACAGTAGAGCATCTTCTCCGAAGTCAAGACAATCTTCACTTCCGGAACCATTCCGTATAGTTCGCGCCAGTTAACTTATTTTGTTCGAGGATCGAGAATAAAGGATTACGCGAATTCATCGTTATGAAATACTGAAAAGAAAAACAGACATATATCAATGATTGTTTAAGCAATTTACTAAGACATAAAATAGGCGAAATTTAATTTTATGAATCTCACTCCCACTATTTTAACGATTTCACTACCCTCTAGTGAAAACGGGAAACTTTTTCCTTAGTGAGAACATGGAGTCCCAATTGACAAACGTATATGGTCCCAGAGAATAATATCAGCCACCCATAATTATTCTCAAAAGGTAGAGCCCAATTGCTTCCAAAGCAAAAAACCCCCATGTGTTTACCCTCATGTCTCAATAAGGGCCCTATAATATGACGGACCTGTTTAAATGTCGACTTGTCAAGATGACCCATCAATATTAGAGTTGTGATGGACGGGGGGTCGCCATGTGGGATCCCTCCGCCAATAATATGAGCCGATCCCATGGGAGTTCTCCTTCTCACCAACTTAACAAATCATGTGTCGGATCACAATGTAACAGCTTTACCGAACGGAACGGTGGAGGGCCCACCCCCTATTATAATAAGGAGCCGAGGACCGCCGTATCAGGCGAGGGGTCTAGCAATCACACATACAATTATAATTGGACCGTTGATGGAACGGTTGGAACATTTATAAACAAAATTTAAATTTCCTTTATTTATTATCTGTGGAATAACAATTTTAAGAGCGATCATTGATTTGGGTAGAAAAATGAGGGATTTTGTAATTATGCACGAAATATTTGTGTCGTCATCATTATTTCAATTTATTGTATGTGCTTCTCCGCCGGATTTCATACAATTAATGTCTGAAAAACTGCATACATATCATTAATATCATATATTATATATTAGGATGATCGAATTGCCATTATCCTAATTGACTCAGTGGTCTGCCACAATCACGAGTTCTTAGTCCAAAGATCCTAGGTAATATGCGAACCAGTTGTATTAAGGCAAATGCAATCCTATTACATTAGCTTCCATTACATTTTTCTACATTTCTTCTCGTCTGTATTAGTCTTCCTCCTGGCGTGGGGGGCGGGCCCCACACATCTTCAAATCATTTAACCTCCATCCCATTAAATCATACATGTGAGATTTTACAATAAATAGCAACTGACATGTATGGGGGATAACATGTTTTAAGTGGTGGGAACGGTGCCATAACTCCCAAATGCCCGCCCACTTTTATTGAAAATCATAGGCAATAGAGACATTCATTATTATGGGGCCATAAGAAAACGCTAGGCCCATTAATTTTAAAACCAAAAAAGCAACAATAAAAACAAAATGTAAATTCCTAACCACTAAAGCACCTACAAAATTGGAGTCATAAGGGCAAATCGATTCATCCCCTTATCCAATATACTTTTATATTCAAAATTAAGTTTATTGGATATCAAGGCATGTATGTGACAGTTTACAATGTTCAAACGACAGGGATAAATCGATCAATGTTTGTATATATAAACATCATTAATTTATACAAACATTATAATAAAAATCATATTTTACCTTCTTTTATTAAAAATCAAAAAGCATCATATTTAATCTACAGTGATCTAATTGTATAGATAAAACTCGGTATGATTGTTACTTAATATATACATAAGATCAATATCTTATCATCAATTAGTACCAAAAATAATTAGATTGTCAAAGAATTCAATTTATGGATAAAATATTTAAAATTTATCTTTCCGCACTAAAAATTTTTCAAATTTATCCCAAAAATCACAATTGTTGAAAATTTTCCGGACTCGAATACAATTCGATCCGATGGGCCGTCGGAACCAATTCCAAAAACAATTTTTTGGGTATCGAGGACGGACCAGAAAATTAAAGATTTTAAAACATATTAAAAATTAATTAAAAATAATAATAAAAAAAATAATTTTTTTCCCCTTCCCCCGGAGGCCCGCCGCGGGACACTTCGGTGCGGGCCAGCCCGGGACACTCCCGGGCCGGGCCCGCACCCCTGTTAGGGCGCGGAGCCCGGGGCAGCCCGGCTGACCCTTTAGGGCTAGCGACAATCGCTGCCTGGCGGTCGCCCCGGCAGCCGCCCCTGGGCGGCGCCGTGCGCAGCGCTCTGCGCTGCGCTCGCGCTGGGCAGCGCCCGAGAACACTAACCTGAGAGCGCTTGAGCACCGCCCTAAAACATTGCGGCGCTGAGACGTTCGACCACCGTGGGCGGCGAAGTGTGCGCGCCGTAGGGCGGCGCTGTGCGCCCCCTTTGGGCGGCGCCGTGCGCCGCCCGGGGCAGCGATCCAATCGCTGCCCAGGTTTTGCCCGAAAAATTATTTTTTTTTATTTAAAATATTTATTTTGTTTTAAAAAACCAAGACTCAAAAATTTTTGTACAATCGATTAATTTAATCGTTTGATCTGAGCAACCTGGATCTGATACCACTGTTGGAAAACTCGGCTCTCAGATCAATCGGTATTGATACCCGGTGCAGCGGAAGTTTAAAATTTTGTATGGAACAATTCCATAGTGTTGGTATCAATCCTTTTACGATTAAATTATTTGTGTGTGTAAAAATTAAATAACTGTTATGTAATTTTTACCTTCAATCTCGAAGCGAGATTATTGGACACCAACAGATTTAATCTGCTCTTGTTGTCTCTCCCTGGAACTGATGAATATTCTGTCCTTCAATCAGGTCCACGAATGGAGGTTTAATCCCTCTGATAGATTGCACTAGAAAATCTATCAGAAGTTTTCTACGAAGAGAATAAACGAATTTGATTCGCTATTCCAGACTGCAATCAAAATCACAGACCGGAATTTCTCACGCAGAGAAGGGAGGGGGCGGCCGAATTTCTTTTGAGAGAGAGCTAGGGTTTTCGATTTTCTGTCTCTCAAATTATGACCAATTGTGTGTAATTTCTGTACTGCAATAACTTATTTATAATGCAGGCCACTAACACCTTAAGGGCCATTAGTCATAAGTTGAGGCCCGACAAGCAAAGCCCGCATGTTCAGAAATTAATATAAAATTCATCGTGACTCCGATTGATAAACCGATTTCACCAATGTGCACAGAAACCATTTCTGCACATTTTAAAGTCAAGATAAATTTTCCTGAATCCGAATTCAGTGATTTCCAAAAATGTCCATCCCTATGTCATTTTAGGAAATCCTACTCCCTTACTCTTATTTAAGAAGTCCAACTTCTTTATTCATTAAATTTAACTCTTTAAATTTAACTATCTCAACGGGGATTAAAACTCCATTACACTGTGTGACCATCAATGGTTCAGGGATACAGCTAGCCGTGGGCTCACAACTCCTTGTGACTCGGAACAACGATTTCCGACTTGCCCAACGAATCATGGTAAAGCGCCTAGCAACATCGCCCCATGATTCCCTAGGTATCACTGATAGTGCCTACAAGAACCAGTAGATTTTGGTTAGCGTACAGTACGGTCCCTTCATCCATATATCCCGATCGAATCAACAACCATTGGTATATCGAGAGTCGCTCAAGATTCGATAACTATGCAATACATCTTGAAGATCAAATTAGTGACATCGCATGTGCTAGAAACCATTTCTTAAATCACATCAAGTACTCTGGCCAGAGATTCGTCACACTAATATCTCCTCAGATCGCATAGGATATCCACACTCGCAAGTATGTGGTGAATCCTTGACAACAATGCATCGACTCCTATATGTGTTGTAACTGTACCCAATCCCGACACCTGATGACCCCCATAGATTCGGTAAACGAGTCAAAGCACAGTACTAGCATATAGAGTCTCCATGATGTTTCAAGTAGTAAGGACTAATGGTGTACAACCAAAACCGCGGACTTTATCCACTCGATAAGTGATAACCACTTGGAAAGTCCGGATAGGGTAGTTCGATTATTCATCCTATGAATATCCATTTGCATGCTTCGAACATCTCCATGTTCCCTACCAATGAAACGTGGTACTCCGCATCGCAAATGCTAGTCTCAAACTCGAGCGATCCTTATCCTTATTATCGGACGGCTCAATCGATAGGAACAGTTTAGAATATACAGTGACTATAAGATGTATTTCATGATAGACATCCCCATGTTCTACCACATCTTACATACACTATAGTATATTCAAGGTCTTTATCAAAACAACAATAGTATATCAGAATATAACAATATGAAGAAAGATAAAGTCATTGCCATTAATAAAAGTGTAAATTATATTAAACAAAAGATCGTTTGTACAAAGAGTCATCAAAGCCCATAGCCACAAGTTGGCTCACTGGGCACCCACTCTTTCAACTTTGAGATGAGTTTTTGGTGATTGATCTTGTACAGACTTTGACAAGTTCGAATACATCCTAAACACCATATTTGAAAGGTAAAAGTGGACTACTATTTGATTGGGATTACAACTCGAGATGGATTGTATCGAGTTCCCCTAAATCACATACTTGTTTGCTTAATTGCTCTTATGTGTTTTCATTTGAGTTGTTGAATAAGTTTTTGATGTTATGAATGCCTTGATGATGATATATGTTGCATTCATCTTGAAGACTTATTCCTTGATTTTGAAATGAACGGAAACGTTCGAATAGATGATTTGTGGAATCGTATATGTATGGCCTGTGTGGTTGTTTTAGCTTAGAGTCTGATTTGCATATATGATTGCTTCAAAGTCTTGAGAAGAAAGATAAGTAACCCCACCTCGATCGGGAGAGTCGGTGGATTAGTTATGATATCTACTTCTCGGGATCCCAACCGACGAATGATGAGATGAACCTTGTTTTGAAAACATGCATTGTATTACTTTTATATCATGATTTTGATATTGTTTGTATGCATGTTTAGTTGCTTTTACTGGGAAATCTATTTCTCACCGGAGTTAGGCTATTGTTTTGTTGTATGTGTCATTGCAATAGGAGGGAGTGGATGGATCCGGACAAAAGCGGAATTGAAGAACAAGGGAGGAGAGAATATAGCGTGATGATCCGAGTTAGAAGTTGAATGAGCTGTCATGTTGTAGAATTGAGCCTTAAACATGATCTCGTTATAGCTACTTGATTCACAACTTATAGATGATCTAGTTGTGGTTTGGTTGATGTTTATAGGATTTGAAATGTTATGTAAATCCTTTGAATCAACTTGGGTATCATGATCTTGAATGGTATAACAATGCTTCTTGCTTGTTGTGATAACCTTGTTTATGTTTTAAGGCCTTGTATTGATCTATTTGTATCCATTGTATAGCATAATAGATGTTGATATGATTTAGATCATGTATGAAAACATTAGGAGTTGATGCTTGGATGGAAATGAATGAAGAACAGTTTTTGACAGCAGCTGAGCACCTTCTTTTTTTTTCTGGTGCAGTGGCCTGCGCACAGGCGAGCTATTACTGCGCGCGCGCGAGCCCGCCCTTGAGGCTTCAGGCTCATTGGCCTGCGCGCGCGCGAGGGGTGATGCCCGCGCGTGCGCAGGGCAATCCATTTTAAATTTTTTTTTTTGATTCTTTTTTTAGACATTGATTGTTGTCTATTATTGTTGATTAATGTTTATTGAGAGATTAGAACTCGGGTCGTCACAGAAATAATGTTATACTATAGTGTTATTGTAGTGTAAATTTAGTTATACTATAGTCTAATGCTAGTGTTATTTTGGTTATACTATAGTCTAATTCTAGTGTTATTTTAGTTATACTATATTCTAATGCTAGTGTTATTTTAGTTATACTATAGTGTTATTGTAGTGTAAATTTAGTTATACTATAGTGTAAACCTAGTGTAATTTTAGTTATACTATAGTGTAATGATAGTGTTATTTTAGTTATACTATATTGTTACTGTAGTGTAAATTTAGTTATACTATAGTGTAATCCTAGTGTAATTTTAGTTATACTATATTGTAATTCTAGTGTTATTTTAGTTATACTATAGTGTAAATCTAGTGTAATTTAGTTATACTATAGTGTTATTGTAGTGTAAATTTTGTTATACTATATTGTAAATCTAGTGTTATTTTAGTTATACTATAGTGTAATGCTAGTTTTATTTTAGTTATATACTATAGTGTAATCCTAGTGTAATTTTAGTTATACTATAGTGTAATTCTAGTGTTATTTTAGTTATACTATAGTGTTATTGTAGTGTAAATTTAGTTATACTATCGTCTAATGATAGTGTTATTTTGGTTATATTATAGTCTAATTTTAGTGTTATTTTAGTTTACTATAGTCTAATGCTAGTTATTTTAGTTATACTATAGTGTTATTGTAGTGTAAATTTAGTTATACTATAGTGTAAACCTAGTGTAATTTTAGTTATACTATAGTGAAATGATAGTGTTATTTTAATTATACTATATTGTTATTGTAGTGTAAATTTAGTTATACTATAGTGTAATCCTAGTGTAATTTTAGTTATACTATATTGTAATTCTAGTGTTATTTTAGTTATATTATAGTGTAAATCTAGTGTAATTTTAGTTATACTATAGTGTTATTGTAGTGTAAATTTTGTTATACTATATTGTAAATCTAGTGTAATTTTAGTTATACTATAGTGTAATGCTAGTTTTATTTTAGTTATATATTATAGTTTAATCCTAGTGTAATTTTAGTTATACTATAGTGTAATTCTAGTGTTATTTTAGTTATACTATAGTGTTATTGTAGTGTAAATTTAGTTATACTATATTGTAATGCTGGTGTTATTTTAGTTATACTATAGTGTAATCCTAGTGTAATTTTAGTTATACTATAGTGTAATTCTAGTGTTATTTTAGTTATACTATATTGTAAATTTAGTTACACTATAGTGTAAACCTAGTGTAATTTAGTTATACTACAGTGTAATGCTAGTGTTATTTCAGTTATACTATAGTGTTATTGTAGTGTAAATTTAGTTATACTATAGGTAATCCAAGTGTAATTTTAGTTATACTATAATGTAATGCTAGTATTATTTTAGTTATACTATAGTGTTATTGTAGTGTAAATTTAGTTATACTATAGTGTAAATCTAGTGTAATTTTAGTTATACTATAGTGTAATGCTAGTGTTATTTTAGTTATACTATAGTATTATTGTAGTGTAAATTTTGTTATACTATAGTGTAAATCTAGTGTAATTTTAGTTATACTATAGTGTAATGCTAGTTTATTTTAGTTATATACTATAGTGTATCCTAGTGTAATTTTAGTTTTATTATATTGTAATTCTAGTGTTATTTTACTTATATATAGTGTTATTGTAGTGTAAATTTAGTTATACTATAGTCTAATGCTAGTGTTATTTTGGTTATACTATAGTCTAATCCTAGTTTAATTTTAGTTATACTATAGTCTAATGCTAGTGTTATTTTAGTTATACTATAGTGTTATTGTAGTGTAAATTTAGTTATACTATAGTGTAAACCTAGTGTAATTTTAGTTATACTATAGTGTAATGCTAGTGTTATTTTAGTTATACTATAGTGTTATTGTAGTGTAAATTTAGTTATACTATAGTGTAATCCTAGTGTAATTTTAGTTATACTATAGTGTAATTCTAGTGTTATTTTTGTTATACTATAGTGTAAATCTAGTGTAATTTTAGTTATACTATAGTGTAATTCTAGTGTTATTTTAGTATACTATAGTGTTATTGTAGTGTAAATTTTGTTATACTATATTGTAAATCTAGTGTAATTTTAGTTATACTATAGTGTAATGCTGGTTTTATTTTAGTTATATACTATAGTGTAATCCTAGTGTAATTTTAGTTTTATTATAGTGTAATTCTAGTGTTATTCTAGTTATACTATAGTGTAATGCTAGTGTTATTTTAGTTATATACTATAGTGTAATCCTAGTGTAATTTTAGTTTTATTATAGTGTAATTCTAGTGTTACTTTAGTTTTATAGTATTATTATAGTGTAAATTTAGTTATATAGTGTAATCCTAGTGTAATTTTAGTTATATATAGTCTAATGCTAGTGTTATTTTAGTTATACTATAGTCTAACGCTAGTGTTATTTTAGTTATACTATAGTGTTATTGTAGTGTAAATTTAGTTATACTAATGTTATTGTAGTGTAAATTTAGTTATTTTATAGTGTAAACCTAGTGAAATTTTAGTTATACTATTGTGTAATGCTAGTGTTATTGTGACACCCGGAGCCAAAAAGTCCTAGGGCAGTACATGGTCCGCAATATGGGTGGTTAATACCTGAAAGATGGTAACCCCACCAAAGAATGGGCGACGGGTGACATGAATGAACCGATCCCACACCGGAATGAGAGGTACAAAATTTGATATGTACAACTCATATCAAGAAGGTGCATCTTCTTTTCGGAAGCTCATAATATAAGAACTCCAAAGTTAAGCGTGCTTGACTTGGGAAAATTATAGGATGGGTGACCCTCTGGGAAGTTTCTCAGGGTGCGTGTGAGTGAGGACATAAGCACGCTGAAAAGACCCGTCTTGATATAGTGGGTCGTTACAAATGGTATCAGAGCCTGGCCTCTCCCAGTACGGTGTGGTTCGGGGACGAACCAAGCGGAAGCTGGGGGCATGTGATACCCGGAGCCAAAAGTCCTAGGGCGGTACATGGTCCGCAATATGGGTGGTTAATACCTGAAAGATGGAAACCCCACCAAAGAATGGGCGACGGGTGACATGAATGAACCGATCCCACACCGGAATGAGAGGTACAAAAATTTGATATGTACAACTCATATCAAGAAGGTGCATCTTCTTTTCGGAAGCTCATCATATAAGAACTCCAAAGTTAAGCTTGCTTGACTTGTGGAAATTATAGGATGGGTGACCCTCTGGGAAGTTTCTCAGGGTGCGTGTGAGTGAGGACATAAGCACGCTGAAAAGACCCGTCTTGATATAGTGGGTCGTTACAGTTATTTTAGTATAGTGTTATTGTAGTGTAAATTTAGTTATACTATAGTGTAAACCTAGTGAAATTTTAGTTATACTATTGTGTAATGCTAGTGTTATTTTAGTTATACTATAGTGTTATTGTAGATTAAATTTAGTTATACTATAGTATAATCCTAGTGTAATTTTAGTTATATTATGTAAGTGTTAATTCTTGTGTTATTTTAGTTATACTATAGTGTTATTGCAGATGTAAAATTAGTTACACTATAGTGTAAACTTAGTGTAATTTTTTAGTTATATAATATAGTGTAATTATAGTGTGTGTTTTAGTTATAACTATAGTGTTATTGTGTAGTAATGTAAATTTAGTTATACTATAGTGTAATCCTAGTGTTATTGTTTAGTTATACTATAGTGTTATTTTATAGTTGTAAATTTTTGTTTATAAGTGTATTGTAAATCTAGTGTAATTTTATTTATACTATAGTGTAATGCTTGTTTTTTTTTAGTTATATATTATAGTGTAATCCTAGTGTAATTTTAGTTTTATTATTGTGTAATTCTAGTGTTGTTTTAGTTTATAAGATAGTGTTATTGTAGTGTAAATTTAGTGATACTATTAGTTTTAATCCTAGTTGTTATTTTAGTTATACTATAGTGTAATTCTAGTGTTATTTTAGTTATACTATAGAGTTATTGTAGTGTAAATTTAGTTATACTATAGTGTAAACCTAGTGTAATTATTAGTTATAACTATAGTGTAATGCTAGTGTTATTTTAGTTATACTATAGTGTTATTGTAGTGTAAGATTTAGTTATACTATAGTGTAATCCTAGATGTTGAATTTTAGTTTAATACTATCGTGTAATTTTTGTGTTATTTTTAGTTATACTTATAGGATAAATTCTAGTGTATATTTTAGTTATACTATGTAGTGTAATGCTAGTAGTGTTATTTTAGTTATACTTTTGTGTTATTGTAGTGTTAAATTTTGTTATACTATATTGTAAATCTAGTGTAATTTTATGTTATACTATAGTGTAATGCTATGTGTTATGTTTGTACTCATATACTATAGTGTACATCCAAATGTAAATTTTAGTTTTATTAATAGTGTTATTGTAGTTATACTATAGTGTTATTGTAGTGTAAAATTTAGTTATTACTATAATGTAATCTCCAGTGTAATTTTAGTTATACTATAGTCTAATGCTAATGTTATTTTAGAATATACTATAGTGTTATGCTAGTGTTATTTTAGTTATACTATAGTAATTATTGTAGTGTAATTTTTAGTTATACATGTAGTGGTAAACCTAGTGTAATTTTAGTAAAAATATAGTGTAATGCTAGTGTTTTTTAGGTTATAAAATGATAGTGTTATTGTAGTGTAAATTTAGTTATACTATTGGGTAAAACCTAGTTGTAATTTTTTTTTTTAGTTATAATATAGTGTAATGCTAGTGTTATTTTAGTTATACTATAGTGTAATCCTAATGTAATTTTAGTTATACTCTATAGTGTAATTTTAGTGTTATTTTAGTTATACTATAGTGTCTATTTGTAGTGTAAATTTTGTTCTACACTATAGTGTGTGTAACCTAGTGTAATTTTAGTTATATACTATAGTTGTATTTTCTTGTGTTATTTTAGTTATACTATAGTGTGATTGTACTGTAAATTTAGTTATACTATAGTTGTAAACCGTTGGTGTAATTTTAGTTATTACTATAGTGTAATGCTAGTGTTATTTTAGTTATACTATCGTTTTATTGTAGTGTAAATTTAGTTATACTATAGTGTAATACTAGTGTAATTTTAGTTATACTATTGTGTAATTCCTAGTGTTTATTTTAGGTTATACTATAGTGTTATGGTAGTGTAAATTTAGTTATACTATAGTGTAAATGCTTAGTGTTATGTGTGTGTGTGTTATAAATAGTTGTAATTCTAATGTAATTTTAGTTATACTATAGTGTAATTGTGTGTGTTCTTATTTTAGTTATTCTATAGTCTTATTTGTAGTGTAAATTTAGTTGCACTATAGTGTTAATACCTAGTGTAATTTTAGTTTATACTATTGTTGTAATTCCATAGTGTTATTTCAGTTATTCTATAGTGTTATTGTAGTGGTAGTTAAAACTTAGTTATACTATAAGTTAATCCAAGGGTAATGTTTAGTTATGTAATGTAATGCTAGTGTTTTATTTTAGTAATATTATATAGTGTTATTGTAGTGTAATATGTTAGTTATACTTTATAGTGTAAAATCTTGTGTAATTTTAGTTTATAATATAGTCTAATGCTACGTGTTATTTTAGTTATACTATAGTGTTATTGTAGTGTTAAATTGGTTATTATATAGAGTTAATCTAATGTATGTGTGTTAGTTATACTATAGTGTAAATGCTAGTGTTATTTTAGTTATATACTATAGTATAATTCTAGGGTAATTTTAGTATTATTATAGTGTAATTCTTAGTGTTATTTTAGTTATACTATACGTGTTATTGTTAGTGTAAATTTAGTTATCTATAGTGCGCGCCCAAAACTAGTGTTAATTTTAGTTTATACTATAGTGTAATCTTAGTGTTTTTTCAGGTTTGTAGTTATAGTGTTATTGTTGTGTACAATTTAGTTTTAATTATAGTTAATCCCAAGTGTAATTTTTGTTTATACTATAATGTAATGATAGTGTTATTTTAGTTATTACTATTAGTATTATTGTCGTGTAAATTTTAGTTATTACTGATAGTGTAAATCTAGTGTAATTTTAGTTATACTATTAGTGTATGGATAAGTGTTATTTTAGTTTTTACTTATATTGTTATTGCAGTGGTTAAATTTGGTTTTACTATTAGGGTAAATCTAGTGTTATTTTAGGTTATACGTATAGTGGTTTTGCTAGTGTTATTTTAGTTTATATACTATAGTGTAATCCTAGTGTTATTTTAGTTATACCTATAGTGTTATTGTAGTGTAAAATATGTTATTACTATAGTGTTTACCTAGTGTATTTTTAGTGATATTACAGTGTAATGCTTGTGTTATTTTAGTTATACTATAGTGTTTATTGTAGTGCAAATTTAGTTATACTATAGTTAATCCAAAGTGTAATTTTAGTTATAATATAATGTAATGCTTTTGTTATTTTAGTTTTATACTATAGTTTTATGGTAGTGTAAATTTAGTTATACTATAGTGTAAATCTAGTGTAATTTTAGTTATACTATAGTGTAATGCTAGTGTTTTTTAGTTATACTATAGTGTTATTGTAGTGTAAATTTTGTTATACTATAGTGTAAATCTAGTGTAATTTTAGTTATACTATAGTGTAATTCTAGTGTTATTTTAGTTAAACTATAGTGTAATGCTAGTGTATTTTTAGTTATAATATAGTGTTATTGTAGTGTAAATTTTGTTATACTATAGAGTAAATCTAATGTAATTTTAGTTATACTATAGTGTAATGCTAGTGTTATTTTAGTTATATACTATAGTATAATCCTAGTGTAATTTTAGTTTTATTATAGTGTAATTCTAGTGTTATTTTAGTTATACTATAGTGTTATTGTAGTGTAAATTTAGTTACACTATAGTGTAAACCTAGTGTAATTTTAGTTATACTATAGTGTAATCCTAGTGTTATTTCAGTTATACTATAGTGTTATTGTAGTGTAAATTTAGTTATACTATAGTTAATCCAAGTGTAATTTTAGTTATACTATAATGTAATGCTAGTGTTATTTTAGTTATACTATAGTATTATTGTAGTGTAAATTTAGTTATACTATAGTGTAAATCTAGTGTAATTTTAGTTATACTATAGTGTAATGCTAGTGTTATTTTAGTTATACTATAATGTTATTGTAGTGTAAATTTTGTTATACTATAGTGTAAATCTAGTGTAATTTTAGTTATACTATAGTGTAATGCTAGTGTTATTTTAGTTATATACTATAGTGTAATCCTAGTGTTATTTTAGTTATACTATAGTGTTATTGTAGTGTAAATTTAGTTATACTATAGTGTAAACCTAGTATAATTTTAGTTATATTACAGTATAATGCTAGTGTTATTTTAGTTATACTATAGTGTTATTGTAGTGCAAATTTAGTTATACTATAGTTAATCCAAGTGTAATTTTAGTTATACAATAATGTAATGCTAGTGTTATTTTAGTTATACTATAGTATTATTGTAGTGTAAATTTAGTTATACTATAGTGTAAATCTAGTGTAATTTTAGTTATACTATAGTGTAATGCTAGTGTTATTTTAGTTATACTATAGTGTTATTGTAGTGTAAATTTTGTTATACTATAGTGTAAATCTAGTGTAATTTTAGTTATACTATAGTGTAATGCTAGTGTTATTTTAGTTATATACTATAGTGTAATCCTAGTGTAATTTTAGTTTTATTATATTGTAATTCTAGTGTTATTTTAGTTATACTATAGTGTTATTGTAGTGTAAATTTAGTTATACTATAGTCTAATGCTAGTGTTATTTTGGTTATACTATAGTCTAATGCTAGTGTTATTTTAGTTATACTATAGTCTAATGCTAGTGTTATTTTAGTTATACTATAGTGTTATTGTAGTGTAAATTTAGTTATACTATAGTGTAATCCTAGTGTAATTTTAGTTATACTATAGTGTAATGCTAGTGTTATTTTCGTTATACTATAGTGTTATTGTAGCGTAAATTTAGTTATACAATAGTGTAATCCTAGTGTTATTTTAGTTATACTATAGTGTAATTCTAGTGTTATTTTAGTTAAACTATAGTGTAAATTTAGTTTAATTTTAGTTATACTATAGTGTAATTCTAGTGTTATTTTAGTTATACTATAGTGTTATTGTAGTGTAAATTTTGTTATACTATATTGTAAATCTAGTGTAATTTTAGTTATACTATAGTGTAATCCTAGTGTAATTTTAGTTTTATTATAGTG
This sequence comes from Henckelia pumila, assembly GCF_033568475.1. NCBI lineage: Eukaryota > Viridiplantae > Streptophyta > Magnoliopsida > Lamiales > Gesneriaceae > Henckelia > Henckelia pumila. The sequence continues at coordinate 122,351,806 of NC_133122.1, read as the reverse complement.
TAATTCTAGTGTTATTTTAGTTATACTATAGTGTAATGCTAGTGTTATTTTAGTTATATACTATAGTGTAATCCTAGTGTAATTTTAGTTTTATTATAGTGTAATTCTAGTGTTATTTTAGTTATACTATAGTGTTATTATAGTGTAAATTTAGTTATACTATAGTGTAATCCTAGTGTAATTTTAGTTATACTATAGTCTAATGCTAGTGTTATTTTAGTTATACTATAGTCTAACGCTAGTGTTATTTTAGTTATACTATAGTGTAAACCTAGTGTAATTTTAGTTATACTATTGTGTAATGCTAGTGTTATTTTGGTTATACTATAGTGTTATTGTAGATTAAATTTAGTTATACTATAGTTTAATCCTAGTGTAATTTTAGTTATACTATAGTGTAATTCTAGTGTTATTTTAGTTATACTATAGTGTTATTGCAGTGTAAATTTAGTTACACTATAGTGTAAACCTAGTGTAATTTTAGTTATATACTATAGTGTATTTCTAGTGTTATTTTAGTTATACTATAGTGTTATTGTAATGTAAATTTAGTTATACTATAGTGTAAACCTAGTGTAATTTTAGTTATAATTACAGAAGTATATGCTAAATGTTATTTTAGTTATACTATAGTAGTTAATCTGTAAGTATCTAAAATTATAGTTTATATCACTACATAGTGTAAACCGAGTGTAAATTTCGATTATATACTATAGAGTAATTCTAGTCTTATTTTAGTTATACTTTACGTTAATTGTACTTTAAATTTCATTATTCTATAGTGTAAACCTAGTGTAAATTTAAGTTACAACTATAAGTGTAATGCTAGTGTAGCTTTCTTAGTTATACTATAATTGTTTATTAGTAGTAGTAAATTTAGTTATACTTATAGTAGTACAATACGAGATCAGATAATTTTAGTTTCTTACTCATAGTAGTAATTCTAGTGTTATTTTCGCGTCTATATCTATACGTGCTTAATTTAGGTGTAAATTTTAGCGATATATACATATAGTGTATATGCTAGTGTTATTTTAGTTATACGATAGGTGTAAATCCTAGTGAGATAATTTTAGTATCTATACTATAGTGTAATTACATGTAGATTATTTTAGTTATACTATAGATGTTTATTAGTAGTGTAAATTAAGTTGCACTACTAGTGTAAACCTAGTGTAAATTTAGTTATACTATAGTGTAATCCTAGTGTTTATTTCCGTTATTGTAACGCCCCGGAATTATTTAATTTTAATCCGAGAATAATTAATTTGGGAATATTTGGAGTTTTGATTTAAATTCTAATATTCTTAAATTGATTAGGATTGAAATTGAATGAATGGAGGAATTAAGGACTGAATTGCCAATTATTGCATAGTTGAGGGGCTAAAGTGCAAAATTGTTGATTGTTAGTGGGACACTTGTTATTCCTAGGCTTAAGGTCCACGTGTAATTATCTTGCAATTCCATCAGATTCTTCAGCCCAAGGAAAGAAAAGAACCGAGAGCAACTTTCAAGAGATCTTCAAGCTTCATCTTCATCTTCAAAATCCTTATCTCTTGAGCTACGGTTATCCGAATTCGATTCCGAAAGATGTTTTGGAATCCTCTCGACACCACCTTCGATTTGATGTAAGTTTTTCTGTCTTTAATGTTGGTTTGAGAATTCGACATGGACAGGGATCAGAAGTTGGAATGAATTTGATGGTTTTGATCTTCTAGCTTTGATGTTCTTGAAGTTTGGTTAAAGAGTGATGTGTATATCATGTCCTTATGATTTCCAGATATGTTTCGATTGATATATACTTGCTGATATGTTGAGTTGGAGTTGTTGAACCATCTGATATGAATGTTAGAAATGATTTAGAGTTGTTCGGGATCGCCAAAGTAATACCGAAATGCCGTCGAACTCTTGAATCGAAATGATTTGCTATTGTTCTTGGAATCTGAAGTTGTTGAACTATTAGCTGATGATTCCTTGTTTGTTATGCTATGATTTCAGTGTGTAAACAGGACAAGTGAACTCCGAGAACGTTGAATTCGAAACCGATAGAAGAACACACAAGGTTGGTTGAGTTTCCTTTGAAGTTATTGTGGAAGGTTGAGTTGATATTGAACAGAATTTGAGTTGTGTTTGGTAATTGATCTTGGACAGAATTGGACAAGCTCAAAGACATCCTAGACATCACATTTGAAAGGTAAAAGTGGACTACTATTTGATTGGGATTACAACTTCGAGATGGTTTGTATCGAGTTCCCACAATTCACATACTTGTTTGCTTAAGTGCTCTTATGTGTTTTACCTTGATTACTTGGATAAGTCTTTGATATAATGAATGCTTTGATTATGATATATGTTGCATTCATCTTGATGACTTATTCCTTGAATTTGAAATGAACGGACACGTTCGAATAGACGATTTGAGGGATTGTATATGTATGGCCTGGGTGGTTGTTTTAGCCTAGTGTCTGAACTACATATATAATGGCTTCAAAGTCTAGAGGAGCAAGATAGTAGCCCCACCTCGATAGGGTGTGTCGGTGGATTAGCTATGATATCTTCTTCTCGGGATCCCAGTCGATGAATGACGAAATGAACCTTGTTTTGAAAGCATGCATTGTATTTACTTCTATATCATGATTGTGGATATTGATTATGCATGTTTAGTTGCTTTTACTGGGAAATCTATTTCTCACCGAGTTATCCGGCTATTGTTTTGTTGTATGTGTCATTGCAATAGGAGGAAGTGGAACCGGGCAAAGGCGGACTTAAAGAACAAGGGATGAAATCGATATAGCGTGAGGATCCGAGTTAGGAGTTATGTGTGCTGTCATGAAGTTTATTGAGTCTTAAACATGATCATGTTAGAAGATACTTGTACCAAGACTTGTAGATGATTGAGTTGTGGTTTTGTTGATGTTTATAGGATTGGAAATATGTTGTAAATCCTTGAATCAACATAAGGTGTCTTGAACTTGATATATGACAATGTTATTGCATGTTATGAGAATTATGATTATGTTGTAAAGCCTTGGAATGGTTTATTCCTAACAATTTATAGCATGTTAGAATGCATGTTAGATGTTATGATTGATTAAACCATGTCTAGACTTTGGTAGGACATGATCTTGAATCAATCATAGGCATGATCTCGTTTTTGACAGCAGCTGAGCCATATTTTTTTCTGTTGGTTTGGCTGGCGCACGGGCGAGCTCCTGCTCGCGCGCGCGAGCCAAGCCAGGGGGCCTCGGTCCCATTGGCCGCGCGCGCGCGCGAGGGGTGATGCCCGCGCCGTGCGCCAGAGCAATTTATTTTAAAAAAAAAAAAATTTTTTTTCTTTTGTTTAGACTTTTATTATTGTCTAACATGGTTTAATAATGATTAATGAGTTTAATGAGAGATTAGAACTCGGGTCATCACAACAGGTGGTATCAGAGCAAGACAATTCTGGACTTAGATAGACAATGAGTGGGGTAGATCGAGTCATCTGCTTTACTTATTTATGATCTATGCTATGATTTAATTACGTGATTGAATTACATGGTTTAAATGATAACATGATTTACTTTCAAGTAATTTATTACAGTATTGTATTTATTTTATTTGAAAGTATGAGTACTATAATTAACGACACATGTTTACTGGAATATCTGGAATGATTAGAGGCATGTGATCTGTTAATTATGATATGCTACCTGATTATCGGATTTGATTGGAAGCATGTCTTGTTGAGTACTTGTTCTTCGATTCTTTATTTACACCTGAATCAGAACCGAGTCTTGATCAGAGGTAAGATGATCAGAGGAGGACTGAGATAATTTAATGATTTGGTATCCTAACCATTTTGATAATCAGATATGTCTCGACGACCAGGAAGACCTTCTCTTCGACCACAGGTTCCTACTCTACCACAGGTTCCTATTCCTCTGCCAGAACAGACAGTTCATACTCCACCGACAGTTGTTACACCGATAGTGCCTCGAGCTACTGCAGTGCCGAGTAATGAACAGGGAAGTACGTCAAGAGATATGACTGATATGACAGCAACTCCTATGGAAACACTTCTGAAACGTTTCCAATTCTACAAGCCGCCTACTTTGAAAGGTACAGAAAATGCTGTTGAATGCGAGGGATGGCTTGATGATATGGAGATGCTATTTGATTCACTTGACTATGGGGATGAACGGAGAGTTAGATTGATTGGGCACCAGTTGCATGAAGTTGCGAAGAGCTGGTGGTTCACTACAAAAAGAGCTGTGGAGCGTAGAGGAACTGTACTGACTTGGAATGTCTTCAAAACTGAGTTCTACCAACGCTTCTTTCCTGTGTCTTACCGCAAGGATAAAGGGGCTGAGTTTGCAAATCTGAAACAGGGGAATTTGAATATCGAAGACTACGTTGCAAAATTCTCTACATTGCTACGTTTTGCTCCACATGTTGCTGACAGTGACGAGGCTATGGCTGATCAGTTTATCAATGGCCTGAGTCCGGATGTTTTTACACTGGTGAATACAAGGCGACCGAATACCTTTGCTGATGCCTTGAACAGTGCCAAGGGAGCGGAACCTGGTTTGATACAGCAGCGAGGAGCTTCGTATACCGCACAACCTCTGAGACAGTCACAACCTGCAGCTCCAACTCCGCAACAGTCTTTTCGATTTGAAGGTGGTAGTAGCAGTGGAAAGAAAGGGTTCTTGCAAGCAAGAGGAAAACAGTTTAAGAAGTCTGGGAGCAGTTCTTCGAGTTCCAGTGGTACGAAGCAGAAGTCAGGAGTGTTCTGCAACAGTTGTGGTGGAAATCATCCAACCGATCAGTGCCGAGGTGTATCTGGGAGGTGCCATATATTCCAACAGACGGGTCATTTTGCAAGGGTGTGTCCTCAGAGAAATACTGGACAGGCAAGAGGTGCATAGTCATCACGATCAGTGGCTCAACCTGGAAGATAGGCCTCTTCTGTTCATTCTTTCCAGCCAGCACATCCACAGCAGCAGACTCGACCAGGTGGAGGTCAGGCAGGCAATCAGCCTCAGAGACAGCAGGCTCATGTCTTTGCTTTGACTGAGGAGCAGGCACAGGGAGCACCTGATGATGTGATTGTAGGTAACTGTTCTATTTCTGGTTATTCTGCTTATGTGTTGTTTGATACCGGTGCATCCCATACGTTTCTATCTGCCAAATTTGTTGCATTGCATTCTTTGCCTGTTGAGTCATTACCAGTTGTAGTATCTGTTTCTTCTCCTTTGGGGAGGGGTCTTATCTCGATTCAGATAGTAAAGAATTGTGTACTACAGTATGAGGGTAATGAGATTGAGATCGATTGTTTTGTACTTGGTATGTCTGATTTTGATTGTATTATTGGGATTGATATGCTGAATAAGTACAGAGCTACCGTCGATTGCTTTCAGAAGGTAGTGAGATTCAGACCTGAGATGGCTGGAGAATGGAAATTATATGGTAAGGGTTCACGTGCTAAGATTCCTCTTATTTCTGTATTATCTATGACCCGACTTTTGCAGAAAGGAGCAGAGGGATTTCTTGTTTATGCGGTGGATACGTTGAAAACTAGCCCGAACCTGGCTGACTTGCTAGTGGTTAGTGAATTTGCGGACGTCTTTCCGGATGAGATTCCAGGATTACCTCCGTATCGTGAGATTGACTTCAACATTGAACTGATGCCTGGAACTGCACCGATTTCGAAGGCACCATATCGAATGGCACCAGTGGAATTAAAAGAGTTGAAAGAACAGTTAGAAGATTTATTGGCCAAGGGATACATTCGACCCAGTGTTTCTCCTTGGGGTGCTCCAGTTCTGTTTGTCAGAAAGAAAGACGGATCAATGAGATTGTGTATTGATTACCGGCAACTGAACAAGGCTACGGTAAAGAACAAATACCCTTTGCCTCGTATTGATGATTTATTTGACCAGTTGCAGGGTTCTTCTGTGTATTCCAAGATTGATCTGAGATCTGGATACCATCAGCTGAGAGTTAGGGATTCTGATATTCCTAAGACTGCGTTCAGAACCAGGTATGGCCATTATGAGTTTATAGTTATGCCGTTTGGTTTGACGAATGCTCCAGCTGTATTCATGGCTTTGATGAACCGTGTGTTTCAGAAGTATCTCGATGATTTTGTAATTATCTTTATTGATGATATTCTGATATATTCCAAGAATCTGATTGATCATGCTGAACATCTGAGAACAGTTTTGAAAACCTTACGAGCCGAGAAATTGTATGCTAAACTTTCGAAATGTGAGTTTTGGCTGAAACAGGTTGTCTTTCTTGGACATATTATATCTGGAAATGGTATTTCTATGGATCCAAGTAAAGTAGAAGCAGTGATCAGTTGGTCAAGACCGACATCTGTTCCTGAGATCCGGAGTTTTATGGGATTGGCTGGGTATTATCGTCGATTTATCAAAGATTTTTCCAGTATTGCGAAGCCAATTACTCAGTTAACTCAGAAAAATGCTCCTTTTGTCTGGTCTGAAGCTTGTGAATCTAGTTTTCTTGAGTTGAAGACACGACTGACCAGTGCACCAGTCTTGACGATTCCTTCAGGTACTGGTGGTTTCACTGTTTACTGTGATGCATCTCATCGAGTATTAGGGTGTGTCTTGATGCAGCGAGGACATGTGATTGCTTATGCCTCAAGACAGTTGAAGTCTCACGAAACCAGATATCCGATTCATAATCTTGAATTGGCCGCCATTGTATTTGCTTTGAAGATTTGGCGACATTATCTGTACGGGGAGCAGTTTGAGATTTATTCTGATCACAAGAGTCTGAAGTATCTATTTTCACAGTCAGAATTGAATATGAGACAGCGGAGGTGGCTTGATTTGCTTAAAGACTTTGATTGTGAGATTAAGTACTATCCAGGGAAATCGAATGCGGCAGCAGATGCACTTAGTCGAAAGGTATGTTCTTTGTCCTTATCGACGATTGGTGTATCAAATTTGATTGAAGACTGTTGTCTGTCTGGGTTAGTATTTGATACGAATTATCAACCTCTTCGACTCTATCAAATGAAAGCTGAACCAGCTTTATTGGTAAGAATTCGAGATGCTCAGAAACTTGATCAGAATATACAGAATTCGATTGAGAAAGTCAGATCAGGGCATGTATCTGAATACCGGGTTCGAGATGATCTTCTTTATGTTCACAATCGCCTTGTAGTGCCTGATATTTCTGATGTGCGACAACAACTACTGACAGAGGCGCATTGTAGTCGTTATAGTATTCATCCTGGAGGTAGGAAGATGTATAATGATCTGAAGACTCGATACTGGTGGAAACCAATGAAGTCTGATATCACTGATTTTGTATCTCGGTGTCTGAACTGCCAACAGGTGAAGGCTGAAAGGAAGAAACCGCCTGGCTTGTTACAGAGTTTATCCGTGCCTGAATGGAAATGGGATCATATTTCCATGGATTTCGTGACGAGATTACCTCGATCTTCTAGAGGTTATGATGCTATCTGGGTGATTATCGATAGATTGACGAAGTCTGCGTGTTTTATACCTTATCGTATGACGTACAGACATGATCAGATGGCAGAGATTTATGTCCGTGAAGTTGTCAGATTACATGGTGTGCCGAAGTCTATTGTATCAGATCGTGATCCTCGATTTACATCTCACTTCTGGCATAGCTTACAGAGTGCTTTGGGTACTCAGCTTCGTTTGAGCACAGCTTATCATCCACAAACAGACGGGCAGTCTGAGCGTACCATTCAGACATTGGAGGACATGTTGAGAGCTGTAGTGCTTGATTTTGGCACGAGTTGGCAAGATTCATTACCTCTTTGTGAATTCTCGTACAACAACAGCTACCAATCGAGTATTGGAATGGCTCCATTTGAAGCTTTATACGGAAGAAAATGTCGATCTCCTTTGTACTGGGATGATATTTCAGAAGTACCTGACACTGGCCCTGATATGATACGTGATCTGACTGATCAAGTGAAGCTTATTCAGACAAGAATGAAGACAGCTCAAGATAGACAAGCGAAATATGCTAACATTCGATGTCGACCTTTGTCTTTTGAACAGGGGGATCGAGTATTCCTGAAGATTTCTCCTTTCAGAGGTACAGTCAGATTTGGCAAGCGAGGGAAGTTGTCTCCACGCTACATTGGTCCGTATGAAATTCTGGAGAAAATAAGCAATCTTGCCTATCGATTAGCTCTTCCTCCGGCGTTATCTGGAATACATGATGTTTTTCATGTATCAATGCTTCGAAAGTATCTTTCTGATGAATCTCATGTACTTCAATCTGATGAAGCTGAACTCGACGAGACTTTGAGTTATTTCGAAAAGCCGATTCAGATTCTTGATCGTAAAGAGAAGCAACTTCGTACGAAGACTATTCCGCTTGTGAAGGTTCAGTGGAGTCGTCATGGTATTACAGAAGCGACTTGGGAGACTGAATCAGATATGAGACAACGATTTCCAGAGTTATTTTCTTGATGTGAGTCTCCTTTAGTTTTCTGTTATCTGATATCTGTGATATGATTTGTTGATATTACTAAGATTTCGAGGACGAAATCGAGTCTTAGTGGGGGGGGGGGGAATTGTAACGCCCGAAATTATTTAATTTTAATCCGAGAATAATTAATTTGGGAATATTTGGAGTTTTGATTTAAATTCTAATATTCTTAAATTGATTAGGATTGAAATTGAATGAATGGAGGAATTAAGGACTAAATTGCAATTATTGCATAGTTGAGGGGCTAAAGTGCAAAATTGTGATTGTTAGTGGGACACTTGTTATTCCTAGGCTTAGTCACGTGTAATTATCTTGCAATTCCATCAGATTCTTCAGCCCAAGGAAAGAAAAGAACCGAGAGCAACTTTCAAGAGATCTTCAAGCTTCATCTTCATCTTCAAATCCTTATATCTTGAGCTACGGTTATCCGAATTCGATTCCGAAAGATGTTTTGGAATCCTCTCGACAAGACCTTCGATTTGATGTAAGTTTTTCTGTCTTTCATGTTGGTTTGAGAATTCGAAATGGACAGGGATCAGAAGTTGGAATGAATTTGATGGTTTTGATCTTCTAGCTTTGATGTTCTTGAAGTTTGGTTAAAGAGTGATGTGTATATCATGTCCTTATGATTTCCAGATATGTTTCGATTGATATATACTTGCTGATATGTTGAGTTGAGTTGTTGAACATCTGATATGAATGTTAGAAATGATTTAGAGTTGTTCGGGATCGCCGAAGTAATACCGAAATGCCGTCGAACTCTTGAATCGAAATGATTTGCTATTGTTCTTGGAATCTGAAGTTGTTGAACTATTAGCTGATGATTCCTTGTTTGTTATGCTATGATTTCAGTGTGTAAACAGGACAAGTGAACTCGAGAACGTTGAATTCGAAACCGATAGAAGAACACACAAGGTTGGTTGAGTTTCCTTTGAAGTTCTTGTGGAAGGTTGAGTTGATATTGAACAGAATTTGAGTTGTGTTTGGTAATTGATCTTGGACAGAATTGGACAAGCTCAAAGACATCCTAGACATCACATTTGAAAGGTAAAAGTGGACTACTATTTGATTGGGATTACAACTCGAGATGGTTTGTATCGAGTTCCCACAATTCACATACTTGTTTGCTTAAGTGCTATTATGTGTTTTACCTTGATTACTTGGATAAGTCTTTGATATAATGAATGCTTTGATTATGATATATGTTGCATTCATCTTGATGACTTATTCCTTGAATTTGAAATGAACGGACACGTTCGAATAGACGATTTGAGGGATTGTATATGTATGGCCTGGGTGGTTGTTTTAGCCTAGTGTCTGAACTACATATATAATGGCTTCAAAGTCTAGAGGAGCAAGATAGTAGCCCCACCTCGATAGGGTGTGTCGGTGGATTAGCTATGATATCTTCTTCTCGGGATCCCAGTCGATGAATGACGAAATGAACCTTGTTTTGAAAGCATGCATTGTATTTACTTCTATATCATGATTGTGATATTGATTATGCATGTTTAGTTGCTTTTACTGGGAAATCTATTTCTCACCGGAGTTATCCGGCTATTGTTTTGTTGTATGTGTCATTGCAATAGGAGGAAGTGGAACCGGGCAAAGGCGGACTTAAAGAACAAGGGATGAAATCGATATAGCGTGAGGATCCGAGTTAGGAGTTATGTGTGCTGTCATGAAGTTTATTGAGTCTTAAACATGATCATGTTAGAAGATACTTGTACCAAGACTTGTAGATGATTGAGTTGTGGTTTTGTTGATGTTTATAGGATTGGAAATATGTTGTAAATCCTTGAATCAACATAAGGTGTCTTGAACTTGATATATGACAATGTTATTGCATGTTATGAGAATTATGATTATGTTGTAAAGCCTTGGAATGGTTTATTCCTAACAATTATAGCATGTTAGAATGCATGTTAGATGTTATGATTGATTAAACCATGTCTAGACTTTGGTAGGACATGATCTTGAATCAATCATAGGCATGATCTCGTTTTTGACAGCAGCTGAGCCATATTTTTTTTCTGTTGGTTTGGCTGGCGCACGGGCGAGCTCCTGCTCGCGCGCGCGCGAGCCAAGCCAGGGGGCCTCGGTCCCATTGGCCGGCGCGCGCGCGAGGGGTGATGCCCGCGCGTGCGCAGAGCAATTTATTTTAAAAAAAATTTTTTTTTTTTATTCTTTTGTTTAGACTTTGATTATTGTCTAACATGGTTTAATAATGATTAATGAGATTAATGAGAGATTAGAACTCGGGTCAGCACAGGTTGGGTCCTGGGGGTCTGGGTCGGTCTAGGTCATAGTTGGTCGGGTCAGGTGGTCCGGGTCCGGGTTCGGGTTAGGTGGGCCGGGCTCGGTATGTTAATTGTTAAGTATTTAATAGTTTAAGTGTATTTTGGGCTTCAATAATTAGTTAGAAAAATTATTCGGGCCTCCAAATAATTTTATTTGGGACTTAAATAATTTATTTAAGTTAACCCAATGATTTTTATGGGCTTGGGAGCCCATGAATATTTTTGGGCCAGTCAATGTTTTTTTGGGACAGTCTAGAATTTTATTGGGTTTAATTAAGTTAAGGGGCTTAATATTTTATTTAGGTCCAGTTAAGTTTAATTAAGTTATTTGGGCTAAGATATGATTATTGGGATTTAATTTAAGTATAATGGGCTTAGAGTGAGTGACCAGCAGTCTGGACCAACCAATAAAAAAAAAATTTAACTAAGTCCGGAATATATATTTAATTATTTTATGCATAAAGTCTATTTTAAGTATAAGTATATTATATTATGAAAAATTAATTAAATATATATTACGGACATATTTTTTTAGTGCATGCATTCATGAAATAATTTTATGGCATGATTTGATGTTTAAGGTTGAGCAAGAAAATAATTTTATGTTGGAAGTTGAAGTAGTGTGACAATTTAAGGGGGCAAGTCCCCACATGTTAAGGGCAGTTTACTGTCAATTTAAGGGTAGTTTACTACCAGCAAGAGGTGATTCGTCACCGCCGCGTACGTTGGTTTTAAGAGACTGATCAGTCGAACCATTTAAGTTTAAGGTTACACTATGGATATGACCATGCGATGTTAGAAAAATGTTATGCTCAACAATGTTTATGTATGTATTATATGATTATATTTAAGATCAAGTTTAAGAAAGATTTTAAGTTATGATTCACGATTTTTAAGCATTCTCATTCATGTATATGTTATGTATTAGTATTTCAGTTATATAAATTATTTTTAATCCTTGTTATGTTAGCATGTTGGGCCTCTAGGCTCACTACACTTATATGGTGCAGGTGAGTACGTAGAGGAAGATGTAGTACCTACCGGCGGCGAGGACGTATGAGCGGACAGGCAGTGATCCCCCGCAGCCGTCGTTTGAGTCATTATGAATATTTTTAAGAATTTTAAACTCTGTTATTTATTTATTTCTTTTAAGTCTTTTCAGTGGCAAATTTTAACACTATTTTTATTAAGTAATTTATTGCATGCAAACTTTTAAGTTAATTATTTTGACAGTATTTTATTTAAGTTTGACTCAGATATTTAAGTATAAAATGTTGCATTTTATTTAAGTTATTTTTAAATCTGTTTATTGTTGTGCATATATGTATGGGCATGTATGTACATTTATTTCACTTAGGATATAAAAAAAAAATATTTTTTCTACATATGTTATTGTAGAAAATTTGGTCGTTTCAATAAACATGTTGTAGCATATACGACGATAGCATATCTAAGACGGATCAAGAAAAGATCGTCGTTTGAACATGATTTCAATTTTGAAAGAATTTTCGAAATTCTGAATTTTTAGGGCTGATGATTTCGAGATTGTGCTGCTAATTTGGTGATGCTATCATGTTGAGATCATAGTATTGATGATATTCATGTGTTTAGAATTTCCGGTTTTGATCCGTTATGCCGTCGGTTTGAATTCCGGTCACGGGATCACATTATTAGATTGTTTGATCCTAAATAAGAATGAAATGATATTGAAAGCTCATCTTCAAGTATATATCAATGCATTTCAGATTTGAATTGCAACATATCGATTTCGAGTCGGCGAGCTCGAGAAGTTCGCCGTTGAACCGAGAAAGACTGAAAAAGGTGTGAAGCTAGTTTTTCTTGAATGATTGTAATGATTTGAGCAGATTTTGATAGAAGTTCTTTGATGTCCGTTGTCCAGACTTGGATCATCTAAACTCGAGATCGAAAGGTATGAATAGACATTAATAAGATGGGCAGAATAACTCGAGATTGTTTCTGATTATCGAGTTGCCTAAAATCACATAAATGCATGTTTAATATACGTTAATGTTTACGGTTACATAAATGGGATAGATTATTCAAGAAAGATATCTTCTTGAATTTCTAGCATATTTATGTAAATGTTTACTTGTCTTCTTTGATTTATATTATTTTCTGTATTGAACATGTTTTACGTATTCCATGTGATGCTTACAGATTTGTTGGTATCTTTGAGTGATTATATGATCATATGATTATATGATTGATGTGTTCAAGATGTTGTTTTAGCTTATGTATGATTTGATGCATCCAGATTATGTTGCATTCATCTTGAACTCTAGCCTGAAAAGCACAGAGGGTTGAAAGGCCTAGAGTGCAGATGACGTTTGGAGAACTGTAGTTGAGTGGCATGGAATGTACATTTACTTCCAAAGTCAGATGACTCATGGCACGAAATATAAATTTATTTCCAGAGCTAGATGACTCACTATAGTTGCACCAAAGTAAGGGGAATTGAGATATTTAAAACCACCTCGATTGGGAGAGTCGGTGGTCGGTTAAATATTTTTTCCCGGGATCCCAAAACTACGATTTATTGATATTAGATTTGATAGCCTATTCCTTGACACATGCATTGCATTTATGCATTAACCTAGAGATTTCTATGGTTTAGAATATGCGTTTATATATGCTAGCATATTATTATATTCCATTCAAGATGTGAATGTGTTTATATGCTTGGTATGAGATTACCTTAGATGAATAGTTATGCTTTAAGAATTTAAGGGTCGACTATGATTCTATGATTTACATGTTATTACATGTTTTATGATTGTAGATTATTATGGCATATAGATTCAATATGCTTTAATTATGTATATACATGTTATTCATACTGAGATTTATTCTCACCGGAGTTATCCGGCTGTTGCTTTGTTTGTATGTGTGCATTGCACCAAGTTGGGGCATATGAAAGAGTGGGTGCCCGGTGTGCCATCTTGTGGCTAAGGGCTTTGATGGCTCTTTGTATAAACAATCTTTTGTTTAATATAATTTACACTTTTATTAATGGCAATGACTTTATCTTTCTTCATATTGTTATATTGTGATATACTATTGTTGTTTTGATAAAGACCTTGAATATGCTATAGTGTGTGTAAGATGTGGTAGTACATGGGGATGACTATCATGAAACACATCTTATAGTCACTGTATATTCTAAATGGTTCCTAGTCGATTGAGGCGTCCGTTAATAAGGATAAGGATCACTCGAGATTGAGACTAGCATTTGCGATGCCGAGTACCACGTTTCATTGGTATGGAACATAGAGATGTTCAAAGCATGCAAATGGATATTCATACGATGAATGATCGAACTACCCTATCCGGACTTTCCAAGTGGTTATCACTTATCGAGTGGATGAAGTCCGCGGTTTTGGTTGTACACCATTAGTCCTTACTACTTGAAACATCTTTGAGACTCTATATGCTAGTACTGTGCTTTGACTCGTTTACCGACTCTATTGGGGTCATCAGGTGTCGGAATTGGGTACAGTTACAACACATATATGAGTCGATGCTTTGTTGTCAAGGATTCACCACATACTTGCAAGTGTGGATATCCTATGCAATCTGAGTAGATATTAGTGTGACGAATCTCTGGCCAGAGTACATGATGTGTTTTAAGAAATGGTTTCCTAGTAGCACATGCGATGTCACTATTTGATCTTCAAGATGTATTTCATAGTTATCGAATCTCGAACGACTCTCGATTTACCAATGGTTGTTGATTTGATCGGGATATATGGATGAAGGGACCGTACTGTACGCTGACCAAAATCTATTGGTTCTTGCAGGCACTATCAGTGATACCTAGGGAATCATGGGGCGATGTTGCTAGGCGCTCTTACCATGATTCGATGGGCAAGTCGGAAATTGTTGTTTCGAGTCACAAGGAGTTGTGAGCCCACGGCTAGCTGTATCCCTGAACCATTGAGGGTCACAAAGAGTAATGGATTTTTAATCCCCGTTGAGATAGTTAAATTTAAAGAGTTAAATTTAATGAACAAAGAAGTGGGACTTCTTATTTAAGAGTAGAGAAGTAAGATTTCCTAAAATGACATAGGGATGGGCATTTTTGGAAATCACTGAATTCGGATTCATAAAAATTTATCTTGACTTTAAAAGATGCAGAAATGGTTTCTGTGCACATTGGTGAAATTGGTTTATCAATCTGAGTCACGATGAATTTTATATTAATTTCTGAACATGCGGGCTTTGCTTGTCAGGCTTGAACTTATGACTAATGGGCCCTAAGCTGTTAGCAGCCCACATTATAAATAAGTTATTGCAGTACAAAAATTATACAACAGAGGTCACAATTTTCAAAAACCTAGTTGTTTTTCTCTCTAAAGTGGCCGCCCCCTCCCTCTCTCTGTCGGGAAAATCCAGCCTGTGAATTTTGAATTTGCAGTCTGGTTTAACGGATCAAATTCGTTAATTCTCTTCGTAGAAACTTCTGATAGATTTTCTGTTGGAAAACAGGGCTCTCAGATCAATCACGATTGATACCCGGTGCAGCGGAAGTTTAAAATTTTTTATCATGGAACAATTCCATGGTGTGGGTATCAACCATTCAACGATTAAATTATTGTGTGTGTAAAATTCAAATAACAATTAATTAAATTTTACCTTCAATCTCGAAGCGAGATTAATGGACACCACACAGATTTCTCTGCGCTTCTTGTATCTCCCAGGAACTGATGAACTCCTTCAATCAGGTCCACGAATGGGGTTTAAATCCCTCTGATAGATTGCACTAGAAAATCTATCAGAAGTTTTCTGCGAAGAGATTAAACGAATCTGATTCGTTATTCCTGACTGCGATTCAAAATCACAGACCGAAATTTCTCGGGCAGAGGTAGGGAGGGGTCGGCCGATTGCTTTTTGAGAGAGAGGAGGGTTCGAAATTTCTGTCTCAAAAATAATGACCTGTTGTGTCTAATTTCTGTACTGCAATAACTTATTTATAATGCAGGCCACTAACACCTTAGGGCCCATTAGTCATAAGTTGAGGCCCGACAAGCAAAGCCCGCTCGTTCAGAAATTAATATAAAATTCATCGTGACTCCGATTGATAAACCGATTTTACCAATGTGCACAGAAACCATTTCTGCACATTTTAAAGTCAAAATAAATTTTCCTGAATCCGAATTCAGTGGTTTCCTAAAATGTCCATCCCTATGTCATTTTAGGAAATCCTACTCCCTTACTCTTATTTAAGAAGTCCAACCCCTTAGTTCATTAAATTTAACTCTTTAAATTTAACTATCTCAACGGGGATTAAAACTCCATTACACTGTGTGACCCTCAATGGTTCAGGGATACAGCTAGCCGTGGGCTCACAACTCCTTGTGACTCGGAACAACACTTTCCGACTTGCCCAACGAATCATGGTAAAGCGCCTAGCAACATCGCCCCATGATTCCCTAGGTATCACTGATAGTGCCTACAAGAACCAGTAGATTTTGGTTAGCGTACAGTACGGTCCCTTCATCCAAATATCCCGATCGAATCAACAACCATTGGTATATCGAGAGTCGCTCAAGATTCGATAACTATGCAATACATCTTGAAGATCAAATTAGTGACATCGCATGTGCTACTAAGAAACCATTTCTTAAATCACATCAAGTACTCTGGCCAGAGATTTGTCACACTAATATCTCCTCAAATCGCATAGGATATCCACACTCGCAAGTATGTGGTGAATCCTTGACAACAATGCATTGACTCCTATATGTGTCGTAACTGTACCCAATCTCGACACCTGATGACCCCCATAGAGTCGGTAAGCGAGTCAAAGCACAGCACTAGCATATAGAGTCTCCATGATGTTTCAAGTCGTAAGGACTAATGGTGTACAACCAAAACCGCGGACTTTATCCACTCAATAAGTGATAACCACTTGGAAAGTCCGGATAGGGTAGTTCGATTATTCATCCTATGAATATCCATTTGCATGCTTCGAACATCTCCATGTTCCCTACCAATGAAACGTGGTACTCCGCATCGCAAATGCTAGTCTCAAACTCGAGCGATCCTTATCCTTATTATCGGACGGCTCAATCGACTAGGAACGGTTTTTAGAATATACAGTGACTATAAGATGTATTTCATGATAGACATTTCCATGTTCTACCACATCTTACATACACTATAGTATATTCAAGGTCTTTATCAAAACAACAATAGTATATCACAATATAACAATATGAAGTAATATAAAGTCATTGCCATAAAAGTGTAAATAATATTAAACAAAAGATTGTTTATACAAAGAGTCATCAAAGCCCATAGCCACACAGTTGGCTCACTGGGCACCCACTCTTACAATCTCCCACTTGCCCTATAGCCAACTAGTCATACTACGTAGACCCATTGCTTCGCGATGTTTGTCAAACAATGGTCCTGGCAAGGGCTTAGTAAGCGGATCAGCGATATTGTCTGCAGAGGCCACTCGTTCGACAATGATGTCTCCTCTTTCCACAATCTCCCGGATTATGTGGTATTTCCTCAGTACGTGTTTGGATCTTTGATGAGACCTTGGTTCCTTTGCTTGAGCAACGGCACCCGTGTTGTCACAGTACACCGGGACTGGACCAACAAATTCAGGAATGACGCCCAACTCTTGGACGAACTTCCTCATCCAAACGGCCTCTTTAGCAGCAGCTGATGCTGCAATGTATTCAGCCTCAGTGGTGGAATCCGCTGTGGTGTCCTGCTTGGAACTCTTCCAAGAGACAGCACCGCCATTGAGCATGAACACAAAACCAGAGGTTGACTTCGATTCATTCACATCACTTTGGAAGCTAGAGTCGGTATAGCCTTCCAATTTGAGTTCTCGTCCTCCATAAACCATGAACATATTCTTAGTCCTTCGCAAGTACTTAAGAATGTCCTTCACGGCTTTCCAATGCATTTGACCAGGATTAGACTGATATCTGCTCGTGACACTCAGAGCAAATGCTACATCCGGTCTGGTAGATATCATCCCATACATGATACTACCTATAGCTGACGCATATGGTACATGTGTCATATTCTCTATCTCTTCATCAGTCTTGGGACACATAGACTTGGATAGAGAAACTCCATGACACATGGGTAGATGTCCTCTTTTGGACCCATCCATTGAAAACCGTTTCAATATGGTATCGATGTAGGTTGATTGAGTGAGTCCTATCATTCTCTTAGACCTATCTCTATAGATCTGTATCCCAAGAATGTAGGATGCCTCTCCCAAATCCTTCATCGAAAATCTACCTGATAACCATATCTTTGTTGACTGCAACATCCCTACATCATTCCCAATGAGTAGGATGTCATCAACATAAAGTACTAAGAATGTCACCGCATCCTTAACTACTTTCTTGTACACGCAAGGTTCCTCCGGGTTCTTGATGAAACCAAAATCTTTTATTGTTTCATCAAATTTCTGGTTCCAACTTCTTGATGCTTGTTTTAGACCATAAATTGATCTCTGAAGCTTGCATACCTTATGCTCGCTTCCTATGGATGTGTACCCCTCAGGCTGCTTCATATAGATTTACTCCTTAATGTCTCCATTAAGAAAAGCAGTCTTCACATCCATTTTCCATATCTCATAGTCATACCATGCAGCTATGGCAATTAGGATTCTTATGGACTTGAACATTGCAACTGGTGAAAAGGTTTCGTCATAGTCAACTCCTTGCCTTTGAGTATAACCTTTAGCCACCAATCGCGCCTTGTAGGTCAATACCTTACCATCAGGCCCAAGCTTTCTTTTGTAGATCCATTTACACCCTATCGGAACAATTCCATCGGGAGGATCTACTAAAGACCAAACTTGGTTTGTATGCATCGAATCCAATTCTGACTGCATAGCTTCAAGCCATAAATTCGAATCCGCATCAGAAATTGCTTCCTTGAAGTTTCTTGGATCACATCCAATGTCGGGTTCATCTTGATCCCCTTCAAGAAGAAGACCATATCGAACTGGAGGTCTAGAAGTCCTTTCGGATCTTCTAGGTGCAGGCGTGTCCAGCAATGGTTCCTGAGGTGTAGGATCGTTATTTTGTATTTCGGGTTCTTCTCGAACTTCTTCGAGTTCCATCATCTCGCCTTTCTTATCCAATAAGAATTCCTTCTCCAAGAAGGTGGCATTCCTAGAAACAAACACCTTTGTTTCAGCAGGATAATAGAAATAATATCCGATTGAATTCTTCGGATACCCTACAAAATAACATAAGCTGGATCGACTATCCAACTTATCTCCCACTGTCCGCTTCACGTAAGCAGGACATCCCCAAATCCTCAAGTACGAATACTTAGGAGCTTTGCCATTCCATAACTCGTATGGTGTTTTGTCCACTGCTTTAGTGTGGACGTTGTTCAACAACAATACCGCCGTTTCAAGCGCATAGCCCCAAAACGAAGGTGGAAGCTCAGTGAAGCTCATCATAGATCGAACCATGTCCAACAAAGTTCGATTACGACGCTCCGATACACCATTAAGCTGTGGTGTCATAGGAGGAGTCCACTGAGTGAGAATCCCATTCTCTTTCAGATAGTCCAAAAACTCGGTACTCAAGTATTCTCCACCTCGATCCGATCGAAGTGCTTTAATACTTTTACCTAGCTTGTTTTCTACTTCAGCCCTGAATTCTTTGAACTTTTCAAATGCTTCAGACTTATATTTCATTAAATATAAATACCCATACCTTGAATAATCATCAGTAAAGGTAATGAAGTAGGTGTGGCCATGTTGAGTCCCTACTCTAAATGGACCACAAACATCTGTATGGATCAAATCCAACAGATTCTGACTACGCTCAGGTTTCCCCTTAAAAGGAGATTTAGTCATTTTTCCTTTTAGGCAGGATTCACAAGTAGGTAGAGAATTAATATCAGACATATCAAACATGCCCTCTCCCACTAGCTTGTTCATCCTCCTTGAGGAAATATGACCTAGCCTAGCATGCCAAAGGTTTGCCGGGTTTTGACTATCGATTTTCCTTTTGTTTGTTGTCGCCGGTTTATCAACATAATTCACTGGAACGTCTTTTAGTTTTAAGTTGTATAGATCGTTTTCAAGTTGTCCATTTCCAATTAAACATTCATTCTTGTAAATATTGCAAATCCCATTCACAAAATTGCAAGAATAACCATCTCTATCAAGCATAGAAATAGAAATAATGTTTTTAATTAAATCTGGCACAAATAAAACATCTCTTAACAATAATTTAAAACCGTTCTGCAAAGTCAAACATGTTGGAAAACTGGCGAGTTCCCAGACCAATTACGATTGATACCCGGTGCAGCGGAAGTTTAAAAATTTTCCATGGAACGTTTCCATGGTATGGGTATCAACCGTTCATCGATTGAATTATTGTGTGTGTAAAATTTAAATAACAATTAAATAAATTTTACCTCAAATCTCGCAACGAGATTAATGGACACCAACAGAACAATTCTGCTCTTGTTGTCTCTCCCTGGAACCGATGAACGCCTTCAATCAGGTCCACGAACAGAGGTTTAATCCCTCTGATAGATTGCACTAGAAAATCTATCAGAAGTTTTCTGCGAAGAGAATACACGAATCTGATTCGTTATTCCTTACTGCGATTCAAAATCACAGACCGGAATTTTCTCGGGCAGAGTGAAGGGGGCGGCCGAAATATGTTTGAGAGAGAGGGTAGGGTTTTCGAAAATTGCTCTCAAAAATAATGACCTGTTGTGTGTAATTTCTGTACTGAAATAACTTATTTATAATGCAGGCCACTAACACCTTAGGGCCCATTAGTCATAAGCTGGGGCCCGACAAGCAAAGCCCGCTCGTTCAGAAATTAATATAAAATTCATCGTGACTCCGATTGATGAAACGATTTCACCAATGTGCACAGAAACCATTTCTGCACGTTTTAAAGTCAAAATAAATTTTCCTGAATCCGAATTCAGTGGTTTCCAAAAATGCCCATCCCTATGTCATTTTAGGAAATCCTACTCCCTTACTCTTATTTAAGAAGTCCAACTCCTTAGTTCATTAAATTTAACTCTTTAAATTTAACTATCTCAACGGGGATTAAAACTCCATTACACTGTGTGACCCTCAATGGTTCAGGGATACAGCTAGCCGTGGGCTCACAACTCCTTGTGACTCGGAACAACACTTTCCGACTTGCCCAACGAATCATGGTAAAGCGCCTAGCAACATCGCCCCATGATTCCCTAGGTATCACTGATAGTGCCTACAAGAACCAGTAGATTTTGGTTAACGTACAGTACGGTCCCTTCATCCATATATCCCGATCGAATCAACAACCATTGGTATATCGAGAGTCGCTCAAGATTCGATAACTATGCAATACATCTTGAAGATCAAATTAGTGACATCGCATGTGCTACTAAGAAACCATTTCTTAAATCACATCAAGTACTCTGGCCAGAGATTTGTCACACTAATATCTCCTCAGATCGCATAGGATATCCACACTCGCAAGTATGTGGTGAATCCTTGACAACAATGCATTGACTCCTATATGTGTCGTAACTGTACCCAATCTCGACACCTGATGACCCCCTCAGAGTCGGTAAACGAGTCAAAGCACAGTACTAGCATATAGAGTCTCCATGATGTTTCAAGTCGTAAGGACTAATGGTGTACAACCAAAACCGCGGACTTTATCCACTCGATAAGTGATAACCACTTGGAAAGTCCGGATAGGGTAGTTCGACTATTCATCCTATGAATATCCATTTGCATGCTTCGAACATCTCCATGTTCCCTACCAATGAAACGTGGTACTCCGCATCGCAAATGCTAGTCTCAAACTCGAGCGATCCTTATCCTTATTATCGGACGGCTCAATCGACTAGGAACGGTTTTAGAATATACAGTGACTATAAGATGTATTTCATGATAGACATCTCCATGTTCTACCACATCTTACATACACTATAGTATATTCAAGGTCTTTATCAAAACAACAATAGTATATCACAATATAACAATATGAAGTAATATAAAGTCATTGCCATAAAAGTGTAAATAATATTAAACAAAAGATTGTTTATACAAAGAGTCAACAAAGCCCATAGCCACACAGTTGGCTCACTGGGCACCCACTCTTACAATCTCCCACTTGCCCTATAGCCAACTAGTCATACTACGTAGACCCATTGCTTCGCGATGTTTGTCAAACAATGGTCCTGGCAAAGGCTTAGTAAGTGGATCAGCGATATTGTATGCAGAGGCCACTCGTTCGACACTGATGTCTCCTCTTTCCACAATCTCCGGATTATGTGGTATTTCCTCAGTACGTGTTTGGATCTTTGATGAGACCTTGGTTCCTTTGCTTGAGCAACGGCACCCGTGTTGTCGCAGTACACCGGGACTGGACCAACAAATTCAGGAATGACGCCCAACTCTTGGACGAAATTCCTCATCCAAACGGCCTCTTTAGCAGCAGCTGATGCTGCAATGTATTCAGCCTCAGTGGTGGAATCCGCTGTGGTGTCCTGCTTGGAACTCTTCCAAGAGACAGCACCGCCATTGAGCATGAACACAAATCCAGAGGTTGACTTCGAGTCATCCACATCACTTTGGAAGCTAGAGTCGGTATAGCCTTCCAGTTTGAGTTCTCGTCCTCCATAAACCATGAACATATTCTTAGTCCTTCGCAAGTACTTAAGAATGTCCTTCACGGCTTTCCAATGCATCTGACCAGGATTAGACTGATATCTGCTCGTGACACTCAGAGCAAATGCTACATCCGGTCTGGTAGATATCATCCCATACATGATACTACCTATAGCTGACGCATATGGTACATGTGTCATATTCTCTATCTCTGCATCAGTCTTGGGACACATAGACTTGGATAGAGAAACTCCATGACACATGGGTAGATGTCCTCTCTTGGACCCATCCATTGAAAATCGTTTCAATATGGTATCGATGTAGGTTGATTGAGTGAGTCCTATCATTCTCTTAGATCTATCCCTATAGATCTGTATCCCAAGAATGTAGGATGCCTCACCCAAATCCTTCATCGAAAATCTACCTGATAACCATATCTTTGTTGACTGCAACATCCCTACATCATTCCCAATGAGTAGGATGTCATCAACATAAAGTACTAAGAATGTTACCGCATCCTTAACTACTTTCTTGTACACGCAAGGTTCCTCCGGGTTCTTGATGAAACCAAAATCTTTTATTGTTTCATCAAATTTCTGGTTCCAACTTCTTGATGCTTGTTTTAGACCATAAATTGATCTCTGAAGCTTGCATACCTTATGCTCGCTTCCCATGGATGTGTACCCCTCAGGCTGCTTCATATAGATTTCTTCCTTAATGTCTCCATTAAGAAAAGCAGTCTTCACATCCATTTGCCATATCTCATAGTCATACCATGCAGCTATGGCAATAAGGATTCTTATGGACTTGAACATTGCAACTGGTGAAAAGGTTTCGTCATAGTCAACTCCTTGCCTTTGAGTATAACCTTTAGCCACCAATCGCGCCTTGTAGGTCAATACCTTACCATCAGGCCCAAGCTTTCTTTTGTAGATCCATTTACACCCTATTGGAACAATTCCATCGGGAGGATCCACTAAAGTCCAGACTTGGTTAGTATGCATCGAATCCAATTCTGACTGCATAGCTTCAAGCCATAAATTCGAATCCGCATCAGAAATTGCTTCCTTGAAGCTTCTTGGATCACATCCAATGTCGGGTTCATCTTGACCCTCTTCAAGAAGAAGACCATATCGAACTGGAGGTCTAGAAGTCCTCTCGGATCTTCTAGGTGCAGGCGTGTCCAGCAATGGTTCCTGAGGTGTGGGATCGTTATTTTGTATTTCGGGTTCTTCTCGAACTTCTTCGAGTTCCATCATCACGCCTTTCTTATCCAATAAGAACTCCTTCTCCAAGAAGGTGGCATTCCGTGAAACAAACACCTTTGTTTCAGCAGGATAATAGAAATAATATCCGATTGAATTCTTCGGATACCCACAAAATAACACAAGCTGGATCGACTATCCAACTTATCTCCCACTGTCCGCTTCACGTAAGCCGGACATCCCCAAATCCTCAAGTATGAATACTTAGGAGCTTTGCCATTCCATAACTCGTATGGTGTTTTGTCCACTGCTTTAGTGTGGACGTTGTTCAACAACAATACCGCCGTTTCAAGCGCATAGCCCCAAAACGAAGGTGGAAGCTCAGTGAAGCTCATCATAGATCGAACCATGTCCAACAAAGTTCGATTACGACGCTCCGATACACCATTAAGCTGTGGTGTCATAGGAGGAGTCCACTGAGAGAGAATCCCATTCTCTTTTAGATAGTCCAAAACTCGGTACTCAAGTATTCTCCACCTCGATCCGATCGAAGTGCTTTAATACTTTTACCTAGCTTGTTTTCTACTTCAGCCTTGAATTCTTTGAACTTTTCAAATGCTTCAGACTTATATTTCATTAAATATAAATACCTATACCTTGAATAATCATCAGTAAAGGTAATGAAGTAGGTGTGGCCATGTTGAGTCCCTACTCTAAATGGACCACAAACATCTGTGGATCAAATCCAACAGATTCTGACTACGCTCAGGTTTCCCCTTAAAAGGAGATTTAGTCATTTTTCCTTTTAGACAAGATTCACAAGTAGGTAGAGAGTTAATATCAGACATATCAAACATGCCCTCTCCCACTAGCTTGTTCATCCTTCTTGAGAAAATATGACCTAGCCTAGCGTGCCATAGGTTTGCCGGGTTTTGACTATCGTTTTTCCTTTTGTTTGTTGTAACCGGTTTATCAACATAATTCATTGGAACGTCTTTTAGTTTTAAGTTGTATAGATCGTTTTCAAATTGTCCATTTCCAATTAAACATTCATTCTTGTAAATATTGCAAATCTCATTCACAAAATTGCAAGAATAACCATCTCTATCTAGCATAGAAATAGAAATAATGTTTTAATTAAATCTGGCACAAATAAAACATCTCTCAACAATAATTTAAAACCATTCTGCAAAATCAAACAAACATCTCCAATGGCCGTAGCTTCAACTCTGGAACCATTCCCGAGCCTCAGCTGGGTCTCACCCATTCTAAGCCTGCGACTTCTTGTCATCACCTGCAAATCATTGCAAATGTGAGATCCACATCCGGTATCCAATACCCAAGAAGTTGTATTAAGTGACATGTTTATTTCGATATAGAACATACCCTTTGCAGTTCCCAACTGCCCAAGATACTCCTTGCAGTTGCGCTTCCAATGACCCGGCTTCTTGCAGTAATGGCAAACATCCTTGGATTTTCCATCGTTTGAAGCCTTTGTCTTTTGCTTCTTCTCGGGTTCCACTTTCTTGGGTGGGGCAGAACGTTTCTTGCCCTTCATACTTGGCCCCTTCTTAGCAGAAGATGAGGAGCCCACCAAGAAAGCTGGCTTATCTTTCTTAAGTGTGGATTCATATGTAACGAGCATATTGACCATCTCTTCAAGGGTGGCCTCTATCTTGTTCATATTAAAATTTATCACGAATCCATCAAATGAAGAAGGAAGAGATAGAAGCAGCAAGTCCACATTGAGTTCATGCTCCAACACCAAATCAAGGGTCGCTAACTTCTGTATGAGCCAAATCACTCGTACCCCATGATCACGGACCGAAGTCCCTTCACGCATGCGGCACGTCATCAACTCCTTAACAGTAGAGAACCTTTCAGCCCTCGACTGAGCCCCAAAAAGTTCCTTGAGTTGCGTGTGAATGTCAGCAGCATTCACCGTGTCCTCAAATCGCCTCTGGAGTTCATCAGACATCGAGGCTTGCATATAGCATTTGGTCTTGATGTCATGGTCACACCATGCATCAAGTTTGGCCAATTCCTCCGGACTTATGTCAGCTGGTGCTTCCTTCGGAGGTGCTTTCTCTAACACGTAGAGCATTTTCTCCGAAGTTAAGACAATCTTCAACTTCCGGAACCATTCCGTATAGTTGGCGCCAGTCAGCTTGTTTTGTTCGAGGATCGAGAATAAAGGATTTCGCGAATTCATTGTATGAAATACTGAAAAGGAAAAACAGACATATATCAATGATTGTTTAACAATTTACTAAGACATAAAATAGGCGAATTTAATTTTATGAATCTCACTCCCACTATTTTAACGATTTCACCACCCTCTAGTGAAAACGGGAAACTTTTTCCTTAGTGAGAACATGGAGTCCAATTGACAAACTTATGGTCCCGAATAATATCAGCCAACCATAATTCTCAAAAGGTAGAGCCCAATTGCTTCCAAAGCAACCCCCATGTGTTTACCTCATGTCCAATAAGGGCCCAATAATATGACGCCGTTTAAAGTGACATGTCAAGATGACCCATCAATATTAAGTTGTGATGGACAGTCGCCATGTGGATCCCCCAATAATATGAGCCGATCCCATGGGAGTTCCACCCAACTTACAACATTTGTCGATCCAATGTACAGCTTTCCGACGGACGGGCCCCCCCAATAATATGAGCCGGACCGTATCCGCGGGTAGCATCACATACATTGACCGTTGATGGAAGGTAGGAACATTTAAACAATATTTAAATTTCCTTTATTTATCTTGATATAAATTTTAAATCATATTTAAAATGAGGGATTTCATTTATAAAAATATTTGTCTCATCATATTTAATTTATTGCATGCATTGCCGGATTCACGCAATTTATGTCTAAACATGCATACAATCATAATATCACATATTATAGGATGATCGATTCCATTTCTAATTGACCCGTGGTTGCCAATCACGGGTCTTAGTCCAATCCTAGGTAATATGCAGTATGCAAATGCAATCCTATTACATATGCTTCCAATTTACATTTCTTCAGTCTTCATTGTCTGCTGGGCCCACCATCTTCAAATCTTGATCTCCCACTAAATCTAATGTATTTACAATAAATAACAATGACAAGTAGGGGATACATTTTAGGGGGTAGGAACGGGCTATAAACCAAGCCCACTTTTATTACATATGACATTCATATCGGGCCATAAACCAGGCCCATTAATAAAACCAACAACAATAAAGACAAAATGTAAATTCCTAACATACACCTACAAAATTGGTCATGGCAATCGATCATCCTTATCCAATAACATTTAATTCAAAATTAATTTATTGGATAACATGCTGTGGCAATTCAAATTTAAACAAGATAAAATCATATTTTATATATAAAATCACATTTCACATATAAAATCATATTTTATCTCCATATCAAATAAAATCATATTTTATCTATAAAAATCCAATTTTACAAATAAAATCATATTTTACTCAATATATCATAAGATCATATCTTATCATCAATTGTACCAAAATAATTGATTTCAAAATTCAATTTACGGATAAAATATTAAAATTTTCCAAAAAATTCAAATTTATCCAAAATCAATTTTAAAATTTACGGACTCGAACAATTCGATCCGAAATCTCGTGAACCAATCAAAAACAATTTTTGACCGGACCAAAAATAAAATTTTAAATATTAAAATTAATAAAAATATTAAAAATTAATTTTTCCCGCGGGCCACCCGGGACATTCCCGGGTTGGCCCGCACCCGGGGCGCGGGCCGGGGCAGCCCGGCTGCCCCCTTAGGGCAGCAACGTTTGCTGCCCTGGCGGCGCCTGGCGCCGCCGCTGGGCGGCGCCGTGCGTCGCCCTGGGCGGCGCTGTGCGCCGCCCTGGGCAGCGCCGAGCGCTGCCCTGCGCAGCGCCCAGCGCTGCGCTGGGCAGCGCACAGCGCTGCCCTGGGCAGCGCCGTGCGCCGCCCTGGGCGGCGACGATCGCCGCCCTGGGCGGCGCCGTGCGCCCCCTTTGGGCGGCGCCGTGCGCCGCCCCTGGGGGCAGCGACCATCGCTGCCCCTCCGGGCAGCGATCCAATCGCTGCCCGGGTTTCGCCCCCCGAAAAAAAAAAAATTTTTTTTTTTATTTAAAATATTTATTTTGTTTCAAAAACCGAGACTCAAAAATTTTGTACAATTGATTAATTCAATCGATTGATCTGAGCAACCTGGCTCTGATACCACTGTTGGAAAACTGGCGAGTTCCCAGACCAATTACGATTGATACCCGGTTGCAGCGGACGTTTAAAAATTTTCCATGGAACGTTTCCATGGTATGGGTATCAACCGTTCATCGATTGAATTATTGTGTGTGTAAAATTTAAATAACAATTAAATAAATTTTACCTCAAATCTCGCAACGAGATTAATGGACACCAACAGAACAATTCTGCTCTTGTTGTCTCTCCCTGGAACCGATGAACGCCTTCAATCAGGTCCACGAACAGAGGTTTAATCCCTCTGATAGATTGCACTAGAAAATCTATCAGAAGTTTTCCTGCGAAGAGAATACACGAATCTGATTCGTTATTCCTTACTGCGATTCAAAATCACAGACCGGAATTTTCTCGGGCAGAGTGAAGGGGGCGGCCGAAATATGTTTGAGAGAGAGGGTAGGGTTTTCGAAAATTGCTCTCAAAAATAATGACCTGTTGTGTGTAATTTCTGTACTGAAATAACTTATTTATAATGCAGGCCACTAACACCTTAGGGCCCATTAGTCATAAGCTGGGGCCCGACAAGCAAAGCCCGCTCGTTCAGAAATTAATATAAAATTCATCGTGACTCCGATTGATGAAACGATTTCACCAATGTGCACAGAAACCATTTCTGCACGTTTTAAAGTCAAAATAAATTTTCCTGAATCCGAATTCAGTGGTTTCCAAAAATGCCCATCCCTATGTCATTTTAGGAAATCCTACTCCCTTACTTATTTAAGAAGTCCAACTCCTTAGTTCATTAAATTTAACTCTTTAAATTTAACTATCTCAACGGGGATTAAAACTCCATTACACTGTGTGACCCTCAATGGTTCAGGGATACAGCTAGCCGTGGGCTCACAACTCCTTGTGACTCGGAACAACACTTTCCGACTTGCCCAACGAATCATGGTAAAGCGCCTAGCAACATCGCCCATGATTCCCTAGGTATCACTGATAGTGCCTACAAGAACCAGTAGATTTTGGTTAACGTACAGTACGGTCCCTTCATCCATATATCCGATCGAATCAACAACATTGGTATATCGAGAGTCGCTCAAGATTCGATAACTATGCAATACATCTTGAAGATCAAATTAGTGACATCGCATGTGCTACTAAGAAACCATTTCTTAAATCACATCAAGTACTCTGGCCAGAGATTTGTCACACTAATATCTCCTCAGATCGCATAGGATATCCACACTCGCAAGTATGTGGTGAATCCTTGACAACAATGCATTGACTCCTATATGTGTCGTAACTGTACCCAATCTCGACACCTGATGACCCCCTCAGAGTCGGTAAACGAGTCAAAGCACAGTACTAGCATATAGAGTCTCCATGATGTTTCAAGTCGTAAGGACTAATGGTGTACAACCAAAACCGCGGACTTTATCCACTCGATAAGTGATAACCACTTGGAAAGTCCGGATAGGGTAGTTCGACTATTCATCCTATGAATATCCATTTGCATGCTTCGAACATCTCCATGTTCCCTACCAATGAAACGTGGTACTCCGCATCGCAAATGCTAGTCTCAAACTCGAGCGATCCTTATCCTTATTATCGGACGGCTCAATCGACTAGGAACGGTTTTAGAATATACAGTGACTATAAGATGTATTTCATGATAGACATCTCCATGTTCTACCACATCTTACATACACTATAGTATATTCAAGGTCTTTATCAAAACAACAATAGTATATCACAATATAACAATATGAAGTAATATAAAGTCATTGCCATAAAAGTGTAAATAATATTAAACAAAAGATTGTTTATACAAAGAGTCAACAAAGCCCATAGCCACACAGTTGGCTCACTGGGCACCCACTCTTACAAAACAAACATCTCCAATGGCCGTAGCTTCAACTCTGGAACCATTCCCGAGCCTCAGCTGGGTCTCACCCATTCTAAGCCTGCGACTTCTTGTCATCACCTGCAAATCATTGCAAATGTGAGATCCACATCCGGTATCCAATACCCAAGAAGTTGTATTAAGTGACATGTTTATTTCAATATAGAACATACCCTTTGCAGTTCCCAACTGCTCAAGATATTCCTTGCAGTTGCGCTTCCAATGACCCGGCTTCTTGCAGTAATGGCAAACATCCTTGGATTTTCCATTGTTTGAAGCCTTTGTCTTTTGCTTCTTCTCGGGCTCGACTTTCTTGGGTGGGGTAGAACGTTTCTTGCCCTTCATACTTGGCCCCTTCTTCGCAGAAGATGAGGAGCCCACCAAGAAAGCTGGCTTATCCTTCTTAAGTGTGGATTCATATGTAACGAGCATATTGACCATCTCTTCAAGGGTGGCCTCTATCTTGTTCATATTAAAATTTATCACAAATCCATCAAATGAAGAAGGAAGAGACAGAAGCAATAAATCCACATTGAGTTCATGCTCCAACACCAAATCTAGGGTCGCCAACTTCTGTATGAGCCAAATCACTCGTACCCCATGATCACGGACCGAAGTCCCTTCACGCATGCGGCACGTCATCAACTCCTTAACAGTAGCGAACCTTTCAGCCCTCGACTGAGCCCCAAAAAGTTCCTTGAGTTGCGTGTGAATGTCAGCAGCATTCACCGTGTCCTCAAATCGCCTCTGGAGTTCATCAGACATCGAGGCTTGCATATAGCATTTGGTCTTGATGTCATGGTCACACCATGCATCAAGTTTGGCCAATTCCTCCGGACTTATGTCAGCTGGTGCTTCCTTCGGAGGTGCTTTCTCTAACACGTAGAGCATTTTCTCCGAAGTTAAGACAATCTTCAACTTCCGGAACCATTCCGTATAGTTGGCGCCAGTCAACTTGTTTTGTTCGAGGATCGAGAATAATGGATTTCGCAAATTCATTGTATGAAATACTGAAAAGAAAAACAGACATATATCAATGATTGTTTAACAATTTACTAAGACATAAAATAGGCGAATTTAATTTTATGAATCTCACTCCCACTATTTTAACGATTTCACCACCCTCTAGTGAAAACGGGAAACTTTTTCCTTAGTGAGAACATGGAGTCCAATTGACAAACTTATGTCCCGAATAATATCAGCCAACCATAATTCTCAAAAGGTAGAGCCCAATTGCTTCCAAAGAAACCCCCATGTGTTTACCTCATGTCCAATAAGGGCCCAATAATATGACGCCGTTTAAAGTGACATGTCAAGATGACCCATCAATATTAAGTTGTGATGGACGGTCGCCATGTGGATCCCCCAATAATATGAGCCGATCCATGGGAGTTCCACCCAACTTACAACATTTGTCGATCCAATGTACAGCTTTCCGAAGGACGGGCCCCCCCAATAATATGAGCCGGACCGTATCCGCGGGTAGCATCACATACATTGACCGTTGATGGAAGGTGGGAACATTTAAACAAATTTAAATTTCCTTTATTTATCTTGATATAAATTTTAAATCATATTTAAAATGAGGGATTTTTAATTATAAAAATATTTGTCTCATCATATTCATTTTATTGCATGCTTGCCGGATTCACGCAATTTATGTCTAAACATGCATACAATCATAATATCAAATATTATATAGGATGATCGATTCCATTTCTAATTGACCCGTGGTTGCCAATCACGGGTCTTAGTCCAATCCTAGGTAATATGCAGTATGCAATGCAATCCTATTACATGTGCTTCCAATTTACATTTCTTCAGTCTTTATTGTCTGCTGGGCCCACCATCTTCAAATCTTGATCTCCCACTAAATCTAATGCATTTACAATAAATAACAATGACAAGTAGGGGATACATTTTTAGGGGTGGGAACGGGCTATAAACCAAGCCCACTTTTATTACATATGACATTCATATCGGGCCATAAACCAGGCCCATTAATAAAACCAACAACAATAAAAACAAAATGTAAATTCCTAACATACACCTACAAAATTGGTCATGGCAATCGATCATCCTTATCCAATAACATTTAATTCAAAATTAATTTATTGGATAACATGCAGTGGCAATTCAAATTTAAACAAGATAAAATCATATTTTATATATAAAATCTCATTTCACATATAAAATCATATTTTATCTCTATATCAAATAAAATCATATTTTATCTATAAAATCCAATTTTACAAATAAAATCATATTTTACTCAATATATCATAAGATCATATCTTATCATCAATTGTACCAAAATAATTGATTTCAAAATTCAATTTACGGATAAAATATTAAAATTTTCCAAAAATTCAAATTTATCCAAAATCAATTTTAAAATTTACGGACTCGAACAATTCGATCCGAAATCTCGTGAAACAATCAAAAAACAATTTTTTGATCGGACCAAAATAAAAATTTTAACATATTAAAATTAATTTTTAATAAAAATATAATTTTTCCCGCGGGCCGCCCGGGACACTCCCGGGGCGGCCCGCACCCGGGGCGCGGGCCGGGGGCAGCCCGGCTGCCCCCTTAGGGCAGCAACAATTGCTGCCCTGGCGGCGCCTGGCGCCGCCGCTGGGTGGCGCCGAGCGCCGCCCCTGGGCGGCGCCATGCGCCCCCTTTGGGCGGCGCCGCCCGGGGCAGCAACAATTGCTGCCCCACCGGGCAGCGATCCAATCGCTGCCCGGGTTTTGCCCCGGAAAAATTTTTTTTTTTTTATTTAAAAATATTTATTTTGTTTTCCAAAAACCGAGATTCAAAAATTTTGTACAATCGATTAATTCAATCGTCTGATCTGAGCAACCTGGCTCTGATACCACTGTTGGATAACTGGCGGTCAGATCAATCACGATTGATACCCGGTGCAGCGGAAGTTTAAAATTTTATTATGGAACAATTCCATAGTGTGGGTATCAACCGTTCAACGATTAAATTATAAGTGTGTGTAAAATTAAATAACAATTATTAAATTTTACCTTCAATCTCGAAGCGAGATTATTGGACACCACACAGATTTCTCTGCGCTTCTTGTATCTCCCTGGAACAGATGAACTCCTTCAATCAGGTCCACGAATGGGGTTTAAATCCCTCTGATAGATTGCACTAGAAAATCTATCAGAAGTTTTTCTGCGAAGAGATTAAACGAATCTGATTCGTTATTCCTGACTGCGATTCAAAATCACAGACCGGAATTTCTCTGACAGAGCAAGGAGGGTTCGGCCGATTATTCCTTTTGAGAGGCTAGGGTTTTTCGATTTTTTTCTCTCAAAAATAATGAGCTATTATCTGTAATTTCTGTACTGCAATAACTTATTTATAATGCAGGCCACTAACACCTTAGGGCCCATTAGTCATAAGCTAGGGCCCGACAAGCAAAGCCCGCACGTTCAGAAATTAATATAAAAATTCATCGTGACTCCGATCGATGAACCAATTTCACCAATGTGCACAGAAACCATTTCTGCACATTTTAAAGTCAAAATAAATTTTCCTGAATCCGAATTCAGTGGTTTCCAAAAATGTCCATCCCTATGTCATTTTAGGAAATCCTACTCCCTTACTCTTATTTAAGAAGTCCAACTCCTTAGTTCATTAAATTTAACTCTTTAAATTTAACTATCTCAACGGGGATTAAAACTCCATTACACTGTGTGACCCTCAATGGTTCAGGGATACAGCTAGCCGTGGGCTCACAACTCCTTGTGACTCGGAACAACACTTTACGACTTGCCCAACGAATCAAGGTAAAGCGCCTAGCAACATCGCCCCATGATTCCCTAGGTATCACTGATAGTGCCTACAAGAACCAGTAGATTTTGGTTAGCGTACAGTACGGTCCCTTCATCCATATATCCCGATCGAATCAACAACCATTGGTATATCGAGAGTCGCTCAAGATTCGATAACTATGCAATACATCTTGAAGATCAAATTAGTGACATCGCATGTGCTACTAAGAAACCATTTTCTTAAATCACATCAAGTACTCTGGCCAGAGATTTGTCACACTAATATCTCCTCAGATCGCATAGGATATCCACACTCGCAAGTATGTGGTGAATCCTTGACAACAATGCATTGACTCCTATATGTGTCGTAACTGTACCCAATCTCGACACCTGATGACCCCCATAGAGTCGGTAAACGAGTCAAAGCACAGCACTAGCATATAGAGTCTCCATGATGTTTCAAGTCGTAAGGACTAATGGTGTACAACCAAAACCGCGGACTTTATCCACTCGATAAGTGATAACCACTTGGAAAGTCCGGATAGGGTAGTTCGATTATTCATCCTATGAATATCCATTTGCATGCTTCGAACATCTCCATGTTCCCTACCAATGAAACGTGGTACTCCGCATCGCAAATGCTAGTCTCAAACTCGAGCGATCCTTATCCTTATTATCGGACGGCTCAATCGACTAGGAACGGTTTTTAGAATATACAGTGACTATAAGATGTATTTCATGATAGACATCTCCATGTTCTACCACATCTTACATACACTATAGTATATTCAAGGTCTTTATCAAAACAACAATAGTATATCACAATATAACAATATGAAGTAATATAAAGTCATTGCCATAAAAGTGTAAATAATATTAAACAAAAGATTGTTTATACAAAGAGTCATCAAAGCCCATAGCCACACAGTTGGCTCACTGGGCACCTACTCTTACAATTTAATTGCCATTGCATGTTATCCAATAAATTAATTTTGAATTAAATATTATTGGATAAGGATGATCGATTGCCATGACCAATTTTGTAGGTGTATGTTAGGAATTTACATTTGTTTTTATTGTTGTTGGATTTATTAATGGGCCTGGTTTATGGCCCAATATGAATTGTCATATGTAATAAAAGTGGGCCTGGTTTATGGCCCGTTCCCACCCCTTAAAATGTATCCCCTACTTGTCATGGTTATTTATTGTAAATACATTAGACTTAGTGGGAGATGAAGATTTGAAGACGGAGGTGGGCCCAACAGACAATAAAGACTGAAGAAATGTAAATTGGAAGCTCAATGTAATAGGATTGCATTGCATACCTGCATATTACCTAGGATTGGACTTAGACTCGTGATTGGTAACCACGGGTCGATTAGAAATGGAATCGATCATCTTATATAATATATGATATTATAGTTGTATGCATGTTTTAGAAAAAATTATATGAATCCCGCAAGCATACAAATTTTAAAATGATGAGACAAATTTTCAAAATTAAAATCCCTCATTTTAAATATGATTTAAAATTGATATCAAGATAAATAAAGGAAATTTAAAATTGTTTAAATGTTCCTACCTTCCATCAACGATCAATGTATGAGATGCTACCCGCGGATACGGTCCGGCTCATATTATTGGGGGGGCCCGTTCGTCGGAAAGCTGTACATTGGATCGACACATGTTGTAAGTTGGGTGGAACTCCCATGGGATCGGCTCATATTATTGGGGGATCCACATGGCGACCGTCCATCACAACTTAATATTGATGGGTCATCTTGACATGTCACAATAAACGGCGTCATATTATTGGGCCCTTATTGGACATGAGGTAAAAACGTGGAGGTTGCTTTGGAAGCAATTGAGCTCTACCTTTTGAAAATTATGGTTGGCTGATATTATTCGGGACCATAGTTTGTCAATTGGACTCCATGTTCCCACTAAGGAAAATAGTTTCCCGTTTTCACTAGAGGGTAGTGAAATCGTTAAAATAGTGGGAGTGAGATTCATAAAATAAATTTCGCCTATTTTATGTCTTAGTAAATTAATTAAACAATCACTGATAATTGTATGTTGCTTTTCAGTATTTCATTAATATGAATTCGCACAATCCACTATTCTCTATCCTCGAACAAAATAAACTGACTGGCGCAAACTATACGGAATGGTTCCGTAAGTTGAAGATTGTCTTGACCTCGGAGAAGATGCTCTACGTGTTAGAAAAATCTCCTCGAAGGAAGCACCAGCTGATGTAAGTCCGGAAGAGTTGGCCAAACTTGATACATGGTGGGACCATGATATCAAGGCCAAATGCTATATGCAAGCCTCGATGTCTGATGAACTCCAGAGGCGATTTGAGGATACCGTGAATGCTGCTGACATTCACGTACAACTCAAGGAACTTTTTGGGGCTCAATCGAGAGCTGAAAGGTTCGCTACTGTAAAAGAGCTAATGACATGTCGCATGCGTGAAGGGACTTCGGTCCGTGATAATGGGATACGAGTGATTTGGCTCATACAGAAGTTGGTAACGCTTGATTTGGTGTTGGAGCATGAACTCAACGTGGACTTATTACTTCTATCTCTTCCTTCTTCGTTTGACGGATTTGTGGTGAATTTCAATATGAACAAGATAGAGGCCTCCCTTGAAGAGATGGTCAATATGCTTGTAACATATGAATCCACTTTAAAAAAGGATAAACCGGCTTTCTTGATGGGCTCCTCTTCTTCTGCTAAGAAGGGGCCAAGTACAAAGGGTAAGAAACGTTCTGCCCCACCCAAGAAAACCGAACCCGAGAAGAAGTACAAGACAAAGGCTTCAAACATGGAAAAATCCAAGGATGTTTGCCATTACTGCAAGAAGCCCGGTCATTGGAAACGTAACTGCAAGGAATATCTAGAGCAGTTGCGAACTGCGAAGGGTATGTTATATATTGAAATAAATGTTTCACTTAATACTACTTCTTGGGTATTGGATACCGGATGTGGATCTCACATTTGCAATGATTTGCAGGTGATGACAAGAAGTCGCAAGCTTAGAATGGGTGAGACCCAACTGAGGCTCGGAAATGGTTCCAGAGTTGAAGCTAAAGCTGTGGGAGATGTTTATTTAATTTTGCAGAACGATTTTAAGTTACTTTTGAGAGATGTTTTATTTGTTCCAGATTTGATAAAAAACATTATTTCTGTTTCTATGCTTGATAGAGATGGTTATTCTTGCAATTTTGTGAATGGGATTTGCAATATTTACAAGAATGAATGTTTGATTGGAAATGGACAACTTGAAAACGATCTATATAACTTAAAATTAAAAGACGTTCCAATAAATTATGTTGATAAACCTGTAACAACAAACAAAAGGAAAATCGATAGTCAAAACCCGGCAAACCTTTGGCATGCTAGGCTAGGTCATATTTCCTCAAGGAGGATGAACAAGCTAGTGGGAGAGGGCATGTTTGATATGTCTGATATTAACTCTCTACCTACTTGTGAATCCTGCCTGAAAGGAAAAATGACTAAATCTCCTTTTAAGGGGAAACCTGAGCGTAGTCAAAATCTGTTGGATTTGATCCATACAGACGTTTGTGGTCCATTTAGAATTGGTACTCAATATGGCCACACCTACTTCATTACCTTTACTGATGATTATTCAAGGTATGTGTATTTATATTTAATGAAATATAAGTCTGAAGCATTTGAAAAGTTCAAAGAATTCAAGGATGAAGTAGAAAACAAGCTAGGTAAAAGTATTAAAGCACTTCGATCGGATCGAGGTGGAGAATACTTAAGTACCGAGTTTTTGGACTATCTGAAAGAGAATGGGATTCTCTCTCAGTGGACTACTCCTATGACACCTCATTTGAATGGTGTATCGGAGCGTCGTAATCGAACTTTGTTGGACATGGTTCGATCCATGATGAGCTTCACTGAGCTTCCACCTTCGTTTTGGGGCTACCGCTTGAAACGGCGGTGTTGTTGTTGAACAACGTCCACACCAAAGCAGTGGACAAAACACCATACGAGTTATGGAATGGCAAAACTCCTAAGTATTCGTACTTGAGGATTTGGGGATGTCCTGCTTACGTGAAGCAGACAGTGGGAGATAAGTTGGATAGTCGATCCACCTTATGTTATTTTGTAGGGTATCCGAAGAATTCAATCGGATATTATTTCTATCATCCTGCTGAAACAAAGGTGTTTGTTTCAAGGAATGCCACCTTCTTGGAGAAGGAGTTCTTATTGGATAAGAAAGGCGAGATGATGGAACTCGAAGAAATTCGAGAAGAACCCGAAATACAAAATAATGATCCTACACCTCAGGAACCATTGATAGACACGCCTATACTTAGAAGATCCGAGAGGACTTCTAGACCTCCTATTCGATATGGTCTTCTTCTTGAAGGGGATCAAGATGAACCCGATGTTGGATGTGATCCAAGAAACTTCAAGGAAGCAATTTCTGATGCGGATTCAAATTTATGACTTGAAGCTATGCAGTCGGAAATAGATTCGATGCATACAAACCAAGTTTGGTCTTTAGTAGATCCTCCCGATGGAATTGTTCCAATAGGGTGTAAATGGATCTACAAGAGAAAGCTTGGGCCTGATGGTAAGGTATTGACCTACAAGGCGCGATTGGTGGCGAAAGGTTACACTCAAAGACAAGGAGTTGACTATGATGAACCTTTTCACCAGTCGCAATGTTCAAGTCCATAAGAATCCTTATTGCCATAGCTGCTTGGTATGACTATGAGATATGGCAAATGGATGTGAAGACTGCATTTCTTAATGGAAACATTAAGGAAGAGATCTATATGACGCAGCCTGAGGGATACACATCAATGGGAAGCGAGCATAAGGTATGCAAGCTTCAGAGATCAATCTATGGTCTAAAACAAGCATCAAGAAGTTGGAACCAGAAATTTGATGAAACAATAAAGGATTTTGGTTTCATCAAGAACCCGGAGGAACCATGCGTGTACAAGAAAGTAGTTAAGGATGTTGTGACATTCTTAGTACTTTATGTTGATGACATCCTACTCATTGGGAATGACGTAGGGATGTTGCAGTCAACAAAAATATGGTTATCAGGTAGATTCTCGATGAAGGATTTGGGTGAGGCATCCTATATTCTAGGGATACAGATCTATTGAGATAGATCTAAGAGAATGATAGGACTCACTCAAGCAACCTACATCAACACCATATTGAAACGGTTTTCAATGGATGGGTCCAAGAGAGGACATCTACCCATGTGTCATGGAGTTTCTCTATCCAAGTCTATGTGTCCCAAGACTGATGAAGAGATAGAGAAAATGACACATGTACCATATGCGTCAGCCATTGGTAGTATCATGTATGGGATGATATCTACCAGACCGGATGTAGCATTTGCTCTGAGTGTCACGAGCAGATATCAAGCTAATCCCGGTCAAATGCATTGGAAAGTCGTGAAGGACATTCTTAAGTACTTACGAAGGACTAAGAATATGTTCATGGTATATGGAGGAAGAGAACTAAAATTGGAAGGCTATACCGACTCTAGCTTCCAAAGTGACGTGGATGACTCGAAGTCAACCTCTGGATTTGTGTTCATGCTCAATGGCGGTGCTGTCTCTTAGAAGAGTTCCAAGAAGGACACCACAGCGGATTCCACCACTGAGGCAGAATACATTGCAGCATCAGCTGCTGCTAAAGAGGCCGTTTGGATGAGGAATTTCGTC
Source organism: Henckelia pumila (assembly GCF_033568475.1). Classification (NCBI taxonomy): domain Eukaryota; kingdom Viridiplantae; phylum Streptophyta; class Magnoliopsida; order Lamiales; family Gesneriaceae; genus Henckelia; species Henckelia pumila. The sequence continues at coordinate 122,312,531 of NC_133122.1, read as the reverse complement.
CAAGTGTTGGGCGTTATACCTGAAGTTGTTGGTCCAGTCCCGGTGTACTGTGACAACACGGGTGTCGTTGCTCAGGCAAAGGAACCAAGGTCTCATCAAAGATCCAAACACGTACTGAGAAAATACCACATCATCCGGGAGATCGTGGAAAGAGGAGACATCACTGTCGAGAGAGTGGCCTCTGCAGACAATATCGCTGATCCACTTACTAAGCCCTTGCCAGGACCATTATTTGACAAACATCGCGAAGCAATGGGTCTACGTAGTAAGACTAGTTGGCTTTAGGGCAAGTGGGAGATTGAAAGAGTGGGTGCCCGGTGAGCCAATTTGTGGCTAAGGGCTTTGATGACTCTTTGTATAAACAATCTTTTGTTTAATATAATTTACACTTTTATTAATGGCAATGACTTTATCTTTCTTCATATTGTTATATTGTGATATACTATTATTGTTTTGATAAAGACCTTGAATATACTATAGTGTATGTAAGATGTGGTAGTACATGGGGATGACTATCATGAAACACATCTTATAGTCACTGTATATTCTAAATGGTTCCTAGTCGATTGAGCCGTCCGTTAATAAGGATAAAGATCACTCGAAATTGAGACTAGCATTTGCGATGCCGAGTACCACGTTTCATTGGTATGGAACATAGAGATGTTCAAAGCATGCAAATGGATATTCATACGATGAATGATCGAACTACCCTATCCGGACTTTCCAAGTGGTTATCACTTATCGAGTGGATGAAGTCCGCGGTTTTGGTTGTACACCATTAGTCCTTACTACTTGAAACATCATTGAGACTCTATATGCTAGTACTGTGCTTGGACTCGTTTACCGACTCTATTGGGGTCATCAGGTGTCGGGATTGGATACAGTTACAACACATATATGAGTCGATGCTTTGTTGTCAAGGATTCACCACATACTTGCAAGTGTGGATATCCTATGCAATCTGAGTAGATATTAGTGTGACGAATCTCTGGCCAGAGTACATGATGTGTTTTAAGAAATGGTTTCCTAGTAGCACATGCGATGTCACTATTTGATCTTCAAGATGTATTTCATAGTTATCGAATCTCGAACGACTCTCGATTTACCAATGGTTGTTGATTTGATCGGGATATATGGATGAAGGGACCGTACTGTACGCTGACCAAAATCTATTGGTTCTTGCAGGCACTATCAGTGATACCTAGGGAATCATGGGGCGATGTTGCTAGGCGCTCTTACCATGATTCGATGGGCAAGTCGGAAATTGTTGTTTCGAGTCACAAGGAGTTGTGAGCCCACGGCTAGCTGTATCCCTGAACCATTGAGGGTCACACAGAGTAATGGATTTTTAATCCCCGTTGAGATAGTTAAATTTAAAGAGTTAAATTTAATGAACAAAGAAGTGGGACTTCTTATTTAAGAGTAGAGAAGTAAGATTTCCTAAAATGACATAGGGATGGGCATTTTTGGAAATCACTGAATTCGGATTCATAAAAATTTATCTTGACTTTAAAAGATGCAGAAATGGTTTCTGTGCACATTGGTGAAATTGGTTTATCAATCTGAGTCACGATGAATTTTATATTAATTTCTGAACATGCGGGCTTTGCTTGTCAGGCTTGAACTTATGACTAATGGGCCCTAAGCTGTTAGCAGCCCACATTATAAATAAGTTATTGCAGTACAGAAATTATACAACAGAGGTCACAATTTTCAAAAACCTAGTTGTTTTTCTCTCTAAAGTGGCCGCCCCCTCCCTCTCTCTGTCGGGAAAATCCAGCCTGTGAATTTTGAATTTGCAGTCTGGTTTAACGGATCAAATTCGTTAATTCTCTTCGTAGAAACTTCTGATAGATTTTCTAGTGCAATCTATCAGAGGGATTAAATCTCTGTTCATGGACCTGATTGAAGAACAGTTCGTCCATCAGTTCCAGGGATATACAACAAGAGCAGAGTAATCTGTTGGTGTCCATAATCTCGATTCGAGATTGGAGGTAAAATTTATAATTGTTATTTAATTTTTACACACACAATTTTAATCGTAAAGTTTTGATACCCATTATGGAATCGTTCCATATAAAATTTTAAACTTCCGCTGCACCGGGTATCAATTCTGATTGATCTGATCGTCATTCTCCAACAGCATAAGCAAGTCAAACTTGACTTGGATTGCACGAGATTGAAAGATTAGAAGTGGAGACTCGGGTTTTTAAGCAGAAGACATGTAGTTTATAAATTTTGTAATCATATTAGAACAACAAGCACTTTTGTATATGTTGTTGTTGAGTATTGATTTATACTTGAGATTTCATGTATTACAGATATGTAGATTGATGTCTAAATGCATGTAAATTATGTAGATTCATGTTGAAAAGCTTATATGATAGATTATATCATTTTTCACACTTGATAGTTTAAGAAGACTGATTTTTATACGCAGGGCACGGACCCCGTGCATGCCATGTGCCTAGGTTCGGATGGACTCTGTCCCAAAACTGTTTTGAGAAAAGAAGGCACGGACCCCATGTGCGCCTCCGTGTAAGGGTCCGTGTGTTCTCTGTCCAGCAATTCCTTTGATTTTGATTTATAGCAAAGGCACAGACCCTTGTCCAAAAGCTGCACGGACCCCGTGCAATGGTCCGTGCAAGGTCCGTATGTTAGCTGCAATTTTTTTTAAAAAAAATAAAAAATTCATTTTTTGATTTTATTCGTTCAAGTGTGATTCCTTTATGATTAAATGTTAATTTGCCCCTTAAGATGAGATTAGCACCCGAGGTCCCCACAACAGGTGGTATCAGAGCGTAAAGTCTTGGACTAAGGTAGAAGTTGAGCGAGGTAGATTGAGTCGCATGCATTTATAGTATTGCATGAGTATGCTTTACTTGCTTTACAGAATTGTATGCGACTATATTTGCTTGATTGAACACTACTTGCTTTACTGAGATGAGAATTACATCCTTATATGCTGATATGTATGCCTGATTTCTTGAATTCATTAGAATAAATTAATTCGTTACAAGCATGTATTATTTAAAAAGCATGAGAATTTGGAAGCATGTGTTCTATTCAGAAGCATGAGATTATATGTATGTTATATTGAAATTGTATTTTATAATCTCTGCCATATATATATTGCTTCTGTTATCGAATAAGACAGATTGTGCAGATAATATGAGAACCTCAGACAGAACAGAACCGCAGACAGAACAGAATAGTGTTGAGGTAAGTTTTTGAGCCGATCGATATGATGATTGCACTGAGGAGTATGTTAGTTGAACAACTCCAAAGCTATTAATCACCAAATCAAAAAGATACATAATAGGCTATGTCTAGAAAAGGGTTGATTTGAAGAGCTGGATCAGTTGTTCAAGAGAAGAATATTCAGATGAACATAGAATCAGCTTGATTTATATCAACTCCAGGACTTAGCACGAAGTTGGTGAAGTTTCCAGAAGAAGTATTGAAATGTTTGGCAGGTAAGTAAACAAAATTGTTTATTTCCGTATATGATAAAGAATATAGAAAAGCAGACTTTGCAGCATAGAAGCTGTAGTAGCCCGTATCCAAAACTAACGATTAATGAGTAATTAATCGTATATTCATGTTGAGATTAAGTAAAACATGATTAAAGAAATTTCAGATGAATTACCGGAGTCAAGAAATGGATCCAGGACATGCAAAAATGGTGGATATGGTTCGGCAGGTTCGGACGCTCCGAAACTTGAGTTCGGACGATCCGAACATGGACGGAGCCAGGCTTCGGAGGCTTTGAAGACTTTGGACGGTCCGAAGTGGGTTTCGGACGATCCAAACTCATGCGGCCAGCAGTCCCAAAATAATATGTCATTGGTGATGTCATCCGGGATATGTTCGGACGATCCGAAGAGCCAGTTCGGACGACCCAAACAGTGTATTGGATAGGTGTATGGTTGCATGCGATTGGTTGGATGCGTGGCGGAGATCGGACGATCCGATGAGATGATCGGACGGCCTGAATCAGTTCGGCAATCCAAAGTTAGGATCGGATAATCTGAACGTGCTCTATAAATATGAGGTCCGAGCTCCTCATTTGGTGCGAATTCCGAGTTCCTCTCCTTCGCCCTCGTAGTCCTATTTTAGGGCTTTGGGTACTCTTATTTTAGAGTTTGAGTAGGGTAATTGTTTTAGTATAGTCAAATAGTGTCTGACATAGTAGCGGAGCAGTGCTCGTGTTGTAGAGCCGTGTTCGAGGCTGTGGATTCGCAGCAGGGGAGTGCCCTAGTTGCGGGATAGTCGCCATCAGTGGGCTGACGATGGACGCAGGTATAGCTATGGTCTCCTTAAATTATTTAGGAGTATGCAATAGCTTAGTTAAGGCTTTTAGAGCTTATTAAATGATTCATGGGTATTTGCATTGTAGACTTGATGATAGGCTTGGAACCTAGAGTGAGACTACTAGGACTGCCTTAGAAAGGTACGTAAGTACTAACTAAGATTGCCAGTGAATATGCATGCTTATATGTTGCATTTATGTGTTTGCATGTTATTATTGTTATGCGGCATGTGCATATCATCTTGTGCCTGTACGTTTGTATATCTTTCGAGATGAGCTAGTTAGGGTTGCTCAGCCCTGTTAGGACGTTTGATATCGAGTACCCTTAGGTACTGATACCTCGAGGACTCCGTGGTCCGCATCTATGATTCGGGAATGAGTGGTCACACACAGTGGTTAGCTACCCCGATGTGACGAGCTTATATTCTAGGCGTCAGTCTGAGCAGTTTGTATACAGTTATCCCGGATATGGATACCCTGTCATTTGCATGCATCATATTTGTATGTTTATCCGTGCTTTCATATTGAGCTTAGAGCACACGTCCAGTATTTTCTTTGTATCAGGATACCCTATTCGACGGGGCAGGTGTAGGTACAGGATTGAGCACCAGGAGCCTAGAGTAGCCAGTGACCTTGAAGACAGCGGGATTAGCTGTAGGTTTTATATAAATTCGATTCGGTTGAGTTGTATAAATCGAGTTTGATTAGCCGGTTGTATTCTGCCGGTCTACTTGTATTTAAGTCTTTCGCAGCGATTTTATTTAAAGCATGCTTAATTATGCTCTTAACTCTGATTAGGTAGTGGATCCGGGACGGGTCGCTATAGATGCATAAAAACTTTAATGAGTTGATTTCAAGCCAGTAATAGAATAACGAAATCACGAACCGGTAGTACGAGGCAGAGTTGAATTTTTATTCACGCGTCTGTAATTTTGAAAAAATATGATCATCACCTCCACTATAACTTTCATAGCAATATAGCTATGAACTAAGAGATAGTGACAACTGCAGCAAAGATCAATTTAGCCTAAACTCCAGCAGATGAAGAAATATAAGCATAGCTTCCATAGCTGAAATAGATCAAGAGAACATTTGAATGACAAATAATTTCATAGGAAATAAGCCAATACAGAAAATAAGGCTCAAGTTGTATCAGATAAGAATATTACAGGTAAGTGAGTTAATTCTAGTTAACCGCTTATATATTGATTGCATAGCATACATTTATAGATCAGTTATTTGTTATGATACAATTCGTATCTGATGAGCCTTTATTCATCGTATTTGCTGAGATTTTTCCTTTGAGTAGATGGAACACATTTGCAAGATTAGTAATAGAAGATGAAATACAGAATTGAGGAAATAAGATTGAATGTGCTGATATCAGGCGTGAGATATTAAGCTAAAATGCATTATCAATATGAATGCAATAATTGAGTATTAGATAAGAATTGATTGATCCTGTTCAGTGAGTCAGTTCGATCAACAATAGAAATGAGTATTGATCTATTTGATATAAGTTTTAGAAAATAAACTTTATAGTATTTCGGTACTGGTTATACCAAGACAAAAACGTCAGAAGAATTTTAGTCGATGTACTGAATTAGTATAGAACTAACCTAGAATTGACAGATATGTCAGTGGTTAGAATATAAAAAAATATTCAGAAGATATATTCCGACTTTTCTACGAAATGAAAGGAGTTCAATAGAAAGTGATGTCTATATGAAAGTCTGATGACAACTCATATAGAAGAGCATTACTTGAACTGAAGAACTCCAGAAACAGCTAGAAGATTGAGTAGAAAATAGTTATTTAGTACCGAAATAATGATTAATTCTATGACAATAAGTTAAGTCGAAAAGATTATATTCGACTATTGTCAGCTGAGAATTAATAAATGAACTAATGTCAATAGAGAATAAGAAAAATCAATTACAGTTGAGCTTTCTCTTCAATTTTGCTGAAGCTATTACATCATTGAAATCATGATTCTTGAATTTCTTGCTATCGATTCTGAGGTTTTTGTATTCGACCTCGATTGAGTTTGATTGACTTTTATTCTTTTGCTAGAGTCTGATTTGATTTACTCGCTTTAAGTTTTGATATGCAAGTGAGTTGTTTTCACTGTGCAGATTTTGTCATTCAGAATATTTGATTTTGGGTGACCTTGACTTGAGCGAGTTCCTTTGATTTGAAATTTGAGAATTATTGATTATTTGATGCGTCTATTCAGTGTATCTTTAAGTATTTGGCTTGTAACTGATAGAAATTAAGATTTAGACCATCAGCAAGATTTATGGGTTTTAGATAATTGCTTGATTGATTGATTAAAGATCTGTACTTGTTGTATGTTTGTGCTTGAGTTTCTAGACAGATGCTCAAACAATCAGAATTGATGGAATCCAAGCTAAACTCGATTGGTTTGGAAAAAAAAAAGCAACATTGATATTAAATCAAGCAATGAAAATTCGATTGAGAATGCTAGATTAAGATATGAGACAAGACAGCAGATCAGAACAGATGAATTTTGCGGTGAATAATCGTTTGAGTATGCCAGATATTCTAGATATGGAATATCAGATTCTGAAAGATACATATGACAACAGATTGAATATCCATTCAATTGTTTACACATGTATGACTTACATGTAGTCATTACTTGAAAATCAGTATTGGTGAAAGAAATGAAAACAGATACGACAGAATTGGCATTACCAATACTAAAATTCCAGTAAAAGAAGCAGAAAAGAAGAACCCAAGTGGTGTCTGTAACAGATTAGTTACATAAGAGCTGAAAGAAGATCAACTTTGCAGAAGATTTTAGTTCGAATCTACTCAAATCGTCATGATTTTGCAATTTAGATTGTAGTAGATTGCGACATATTTAAGAATATGTTGTATTAGGCATGATATAAACATACAGAGATACCTGTTACAAAGTTAGCAAGATGATCAGATTACAGGAATTATTGAAATATATTGTCGAGATAGAGACTTTTGATTTGTTTTCTAGATTGTGACACTGATTGTAAGATATTCTGAGTGTTTGGTTGTATGAGATTTCATTATACCATCCTCCGATTAATGGACTATCAGATGTGATTATCCAGATTTCTGAGGATATGCTCAGAATTATAGTACTAGATTCGGTACTAGTTGATTGATTATTTGTCACTTGATTACTATAATTCCTGTGACAGCTATCTGATAGACATAGAGACAGGATTTTGCATTTAGATGATAAGAAAAGCAGAATTGTCTTTATATTGAAATGATATGTCAGAAGTATCAGCTATCAGACCAGATATGAGTCAAGAAAAGATAGAGAATGTGAAGATTGATTTGAACAGAATGAGAGGAGAGCAGCATTTACAGAGCTAGCAAATGAGTAGCAGATATAGATTTGAAGCCTGAACAGAATGATCAGTAAAAAAGTTCTTTTCCAAGCATCATTAGGTTCAGAAAGACATTTCAGAAGCTATGAGTATTTGATCTAGCTTATTGATTAATACTCAATCTCGAATTGTCAGACAGATGACTTGTTATTCATATGCATTGGCTGAATAATACCAGCTAGAATATGTATGTAAATTCAATTCAGATAAAACCAAAGCAGATCAGATTTTAAGAGAAGTCGACTAACTTATGCAGAGTTAGATCACGAGAAAGAACAACTTAATTAGATCTAAGTTGACTCAGTGATTATATGTTCAGGAGAATAGATATGATTGCAGAAGCGATCAGAAAAAAGATTAAGATACGGTTAAAGAGAAGATATTAGAATAAATATCTCAAGCTCACATAATTGAAGTCAGTATTACTTCAGTTAGCTATACCGCTGACGAGAATCAGCAGTAAGATCGAATGCGATTTCGAGGACGAAATCATTTCTAGAGGAGAGGAATTGTAAGAACCGAAAATATTAAGTTCTTAATGACGGAATGTAAGAGTTAAATTCCAAATAAGAGTGAAAATATTAATTTAAGAATTTATGGAAATTAGAGATTTCAATTTTGGGTCAAAAATATGTAATTTGAGGATTTTCGGATTTTAAGATTTTAATATCCGAAATACTTAAATTAAAAGCTTAAAAATTTTTGAATTGATATTTATGGAATTTAAGATGTAAATTTCAAGATTATAAATATCAAGGATTTATTTTGAGTATGAAATTCGAGCAAGGGCCAATTTGCAAATATTGAGAAATTCAAGGACTAAAATGCGATAAGGTACGAAAGTATTTAATTTTAATCTGAGAATATTTTATTTGAGAATATTTAGAGTTTAGAATTAAATTCTAATATTCTTAATTTATTTAGGATTGAAATTGAATTAAATCGCTTGTCCGGGGACTAGTTTGAAATTATGCAAAAGTTCAGGGGCCAAAATGCAATTTCCGTACAACTTGGCCATAAAAACGTGTAATAAGGATAAAAATTGATCAGATTTCCATCCAAGAAACCGAGAGAGATGAGAGAAAGGGTTCCAAGCCATTTTTTTATATTTCAAGCTCCGATAAAAATCGATCCGCCTGGTAGAATTTCCGATTGAGCATATATTTGCGATCACGGCTCCGAGTGCTACGTTTTGACGTAAGTTTTAAAAAGTTCTACCATGTTTGAATTTTATGATGTTGTTAGAATTAAGATTTGATTGTATAAACATGTTCTAGCATATACGACGATAGCATATCTAAGACGGATCAAGAAAAGATCGTTGTTTGAACATGATTTCGATTTTGAAAGAATTTTTGAAATTCTGAATTTTTAAGGGCTGATGATTTCAAGATCGTGCATCTAATTTGGTGATGCAATCATGTTGAGATCATAGTATTGATGATATTCATGTGTTTAGAATTTCCGGTTTTGATTTGTTATGCCGTCGGTTTGAATTCCGGTCACGGGATCAAGTTATTAGATTGTTTGATCCTAAATAAGAATGAAATGATATTGAAAGCTCATCTTTAAGTATATATCAATGCATTTCAGATTTGAATTGCAACATATCGATTTCGAGTCGGCGAGCTCGAAAAGTTAGCCGTTGAACCGAAAAAACTGAAGAAGGTGTGAAGCTAGTTTGCCTTGAATGATTGTAATGATTTGAGCAGATTTTGATAGAAGTTCTTTTATGTCAGTTGTACAGACTTGGATCATCTAAACTCGAGATCGAAAGGTATGAATATGCATTAATAAGATGGGCAAAAAAACTCGAGATTGTTTCTAATTATCGAGTTGCCTAAAATCACATACATGCATGTTTTATGTATGTTCTTGTTTACGGTTACATAAATGGGATAGATTATTGAAGATAGATATCTTCTTGAATTCCCAGCATATTTATGTAAATGTTTACTTGTCTTCTTTGATTTATATTATTTTCTGTATTCAACATGTTTTACGTATTCCATGTGATTCTTACAGATTTGTCGGTATCCTTGAGTGATTATATGATCATATGATTATATGATTGATGTGTTCAAGATGTTTTTTTAGCTTATGTATGATTTGATGCATCCAGATTATGTTGCATTCATCTTGAACTCCAGCCTGAAAAGCACAGAGGGTTGAAAGGCCTAGAGTGCAGATGACGTTTGGAGAACTGTAGTTGAGTGGCATGGAATGTATATTTACTTCCAGAGTCAGATGACTTATGGCACGGAATATAGATTTATTTTCAGAGCTAGATGACTCGCTATAGTTGCACCAAAGTCAAGGGAATTGAGATATTTAACACCATCTCGATTGGGAGAGTCGGTGGTCGGTTAAAGATTTATTTTCCCGGGATCCCAGAACTACGATTTATTGATATCAGATTTGATAGCCTATTCCTTGACACATGCATTGCATTTATGCATTAACATAGAAATTTATATGATTTAGAATATGCGTTTATAAATGCTAGCATGTTATTATATTCCATTCAAGATGTGAATGTGTTTATATGCTTGGTATGAGATTACCTTAGATGAATAGGTATGCATTAAGAATTTAAGGTCGACTATGATTCTATGATTTAAATTTTATTCCATGTTTTATGATGGAAGATTATTATGGCATATAGATTCAATATGCTTTAATGATGTATATGCATGTTATTCATACTGAGATTTATTCTCACCGAAGTTATCCGGCTGTTGCTTTGTTTGTATGTGTGCATTGCATCAGGTTGGGGCATAAGCAAGTCAGACTTGACTTGGATTGCAAGAGATTGAAAGATTAGAAGTGGAGACTCGGGTTTTGAAGCATATGACATGTAGTTTATAAATTTGGTAATCATGTTAGAACAACAAGCACTTTTGTAAATGTTGTTGTTGAGTATTGATTTATACTTGAGATTTCATGTATTACAGATATGTAGATTGATATCTAAATTCATGTGAATTATGTAGATTCATGTTGAAAAGCTTATATGATAGATTATATCATTTTTCAGACTTGATAGCTTAAGAAGACTGATTTTTATACGCAGGGCACGGACCCCGTGCATGCCATGTGTAGTGACCCGCATCGTGATCACCTACTAATCAGAACTTAATCATGCAATTAATTAATAAAATAATCTTAATCAGAGAAACTACGGAATTAAGGTATGTCAAATAACAGGTAAACAAAACCTAGTGGTCAACCCCGCTATCCAGCCTTGGTCACCACCTAACCTCCCTGTCTCCGGGAGAACTACCTGCATCTGCCCCATGGAATAGGGCATCCAGCCAACATAAAATAACCGAAAGTGAGCCTAACATGCTCAGTACGAGAGTATGAGTATACGGTGTTATGTGTGCATGTATGCAAGTGAACTGGGTACCAAGAATCTCAGGTCAATAAACAAGCTCATAGACCGGGCCCAGGGTATATAGCACGCTGCGCCGTCGCATCAGGAGGTGGCTCATATACCCAGTGGATAATGGTGACCTGATACTAGTACATGTGTCCAACCATAAAGGTGACTTGACACAAGACTTACGTATCCAACCATCCACAAACTCGTAGGATGAGCGCCCTACTACAGGATACCTCTAAGGTAAAAGCTCAATATGCTCATGTATGCAACATACAGTCATGACATGCTGTATATAAAGGCATATAAAACATGCAATCACATAATCCATGCAAACACATAATACATGCATACTCAATCTGGATATCTCGAATAATACTTCCGTACCTTACTAAGGCAGATCCTAAAAGCTCCCCCTCTAGGTCCATGCCTATCATGCAACACTACAGCATAAATAACCATGCATTACCTAGCATGCCAAACATCACCTACTAGGCTCTAAAAGCCGTAATTAAACTATAGCCTACTCCCTATTTACTATAGGGAACCAAAGCCATACCTTCGTCCGTCGTCAGCCCGCTGAAGTCGCATGCCCTAGAGCTTGGGCATAGCCTAGCTATGACTCCTCGACGCCTCGCCAGAGCCACCGCATGGCTGCTACTGTGGACACTGTCCGCTATAAAATAAACTATTTCCTACTCCAACTCTTAAAGAAAGAGTCCCGAAGCCCTTAAATAGAGCGATTACCAGGAGAGGAGAGGGAAAATTGCACTTAAAAATGATGGATTCGGACCCCTATTTATATGCCACGAACGGAAGCTCCGATCGGTGCATGTTTGCCACGTTTTGGACGGTCAAGATCGGAAGCTCCGATCGCAGGATTGGAAGCTCCCATCTCCTGCATCTGGCCACGTGTTTCAATCTCCTTGACACATGTTTCTGGTTGAGATCGAAAGCTCCGATCTCGGATCGGAAGCTCCTATCTCGGATCGGAAGCTCCGATCTGCCTGGAAGCTCCGAACTGTTTCTCATGTTTTCGAACTTGTTTTGGGCCCCCAAGACCTCCGGGACCTACCCCACCATTTTCGAACGTTCTGGATCTGATTTTCTACTTATTTTTACCAAATAAGGACTCCTTAAACATGTTTTGACACATTTAAAATTATATGTCATTTTCTAACATGTTTATAATCACTTAATCTTGTAAAATGGAACCGGGCTACTACATTCTCCCCCTACTTAAGATATTTTGTCCTCGAACAATCTTAAGTACTGAATGCAGTAAAACACTGAATAAACATCTTTTATTCAAACTGATTCATTTTACAAGTTACAATATGAAAATACAACAATTCAAAATAACTCTGGATAATCTGTACGCATACGACTCTCAAGTTCCCAAGTGGCCTCCTCAGTGCCTCGACGCTGCCACTGAACTAGAACAAGAGGAATGGTCTTGTTGCGTAACACCTTATCCTTATGACCTATGATACGCGAAGGTCTCTCCTCGTTTGTCAAATCCAAGTCTAACTGTACCTCAGACGGCTGTAAGATATGAGACTCATCCGCCACATACCGTCGTAACAGTGAAACATGGAACACGTCATGGATTTTTGACAAATACGGTGGAAACGCCAACCTGTAAGCCAGATCTCCAACACTTTCCAATATTTCAAATGGACCAATAAACCTAGGAGATAGCTTAACCAAATCTCAAAAATCCTGTGAAATGGTGAGACTTTCAGGAATACTTTCTCACCCACCTCAAACTGTAAAGGTCTGCGCTTGACATTCGCATAACTAGCTTGTCGATCCTGCGCAACCTTAATTCTCTTCTTGATCTGTCCAACAATATCAACAGCCTGCTGGACTAACTCTGGTCCCTCAACCTGTCGCTCCCCCACTTCCTCCCAGAACAGTGGAGTACAACATCGTCACCCGTACAACGCCTCAAACGGAGCCATCCCAATACTGCGATGGTAACTGTTGTTGTACGCAAACTCAATCAATGGCAACTGATCTTGCCATGCTGGACCAAAATCCATAGAACATGCTCGCAACATGTCTTCAAGAGTATGAATCATGCGCTTTGACTGCCCGTTAGTCTCTGGGTGATATGTTGTACTCAAACTAAGAGTAGTACCCATAGCGCGCTGAAGACTCCCCAGAATCTGGAAGTAAACCTGGGATCTCGATCGCTGACAATGCTCACAGGCACTCCGTGCAATCGAACAATATCCTGGATGTACAATCGTGCCATCCTATCAAAACTAAAGTCTCGGTTATAAGGAATGAAATGTGCTGACTTGGTGAGTCGGTCCACCACAACCCAAATAGCATCACAATTCCTCGAGCTTACCGGTAAATGGGTCACGAAGTCCATCATGATCAACTCCCATTTCCACTAAGGAATGGATAAACTGTGTAGAAATACTCCAAGTTTTCAGTGTTCTGCCTTGACCTACTGATACACCAAACATATAGAAGCATACTAATACACATTTTTCTTCATTCCTTTCCACCAGAAAGAATCTCAGACGCAAATTTTTCTACACCGAAAGGATTCGCATACTTTATGACTAACACTTGTCATAACAACTGTGACAACGTCGTTGTCCACAATTCTTGATTTCTTGAACCTCTCAGGTTTTCTTCTTGGAAAACATCAATACAATTATTCTGTTTATTAACAAATCGATTAGTGCAATCTCTAGTGCCAATTTATATTGACACCCATCTCATAACTTCAGATAACACCTGAAAATGAGAATATTGCTTATCCTCTCACGGATAATCATTTCTTGTTGAATCCTGACTTGCTCTACTGGATGAACAAAACCGTTTCATCCCTCTTAGGCAAAGTCCTAAAAACAATACAACCTAGCAAAAACCCCTGAATCGATCTCATCGAATCAGACTTATCAATGCATCCATTAGACATCCTGAAAAATCAGTGACAACAATCTCGCTGGATCTGATAACCTTAGATCTCAGCTGATGTCCTTTTTCCATGTCTAAACACTTGATGTTATCGTGTTAGTATTCATTAAAATTAAAATGCTTGCTAGATCAATTTCTGTCACTGAAGTCCGAGAATTACTTCAAATCATTCCTGAGAACTGAATATCTGAGTACTCTACTCATCTTTTTAGTCTATCAAAAAGTGAATAATTCTAATCATTCTTTATGCAAAAGAATATTTAGCTCCCCCATCACGGGTTATAACATCTGTATCAATCTCAGACAAATAATTGCAAATAGTCACTGGGCACCAAACTTGCACCAGTTTAACTGACCATTTCAAAACATACATGAACACCTAAGTGCCCAGCTTTCACTAACCAATTGAATTCTCATACTGATGAATCCATGCTGTAATTTAGCAGGCTCATGACATCTGTCAATAGAATCGAGTATCTTTTCAAGGTTATCAAACTGACACCAAACTATATTTTTAACGTAACTATTGCAATGATCTCTAGACTGAGTAAATTTTCCATCCTTTCCTGAAGTACAAAAGACTTCCAGAATATCAATGGAAATATACTCTCTCATTTCTATCTTTGATCACAGTTCACGTCTCCTAGTATAAGTCATCATAGTGCCCTGATAAAATTCTTCTTTGCTTGACAATCCATCGATCGAATTCCAATTCTTACAGGAAAATTTACCTAAGTAAACTCATCACTTAGAATTTCCTGTTCATCTCGTAATCAAGATCCTGATCACTAAAATACCTCTGATAGAATCAAACAATACAAGTAAAACCTCTTGGTTCTCCCCCAGTATCACGTGCGAGAACTACCCGTCCAGAATATTCACTTGTCAAGGAATCCTTTCCAAGACTATTATGTCCCCAAAAACGAAAGTCTGTATCTCTGATGAAGTGAGACGATAACTCAAATCCCTTGGAACTAATCCAGTACCAAGTATAACTCCAGAAGAATCAAATAAATCCTGAATATTCTCCTGATAATTATACATATTGCTATGACTATACAAACAGCGAGACTGAGGTAAGTCTTCCTATAATTCCAAACTGAAACAAAAGAATCCTTCCAGAGTACACCGACATAAGGTCGCACTTACTATACCATCTCGGAACCCGACAGTCAAGAGCACCCTGGCATAACTCATCCCTGAGTCTCTGATATTATGCAATCATTCCTTTCTGGACCAAAATCATTGGTCAAGGAAAATTCTCTGTAGAGGCACAACTCAAATCCCGAGTCTGCAAGCATCTGATAATTAAATCCTGTTGAATATCAATTCAACTAATCTCCTGGATTAAATCCCGATATCACAAATCAAGATCAAAAACTTATCTACTCATAACAATTACTTGTCAAGGAAAAATCCATTCCAAGACTGTTCTAACAACGGAACATCTGTATCTCAAACAGAGGATAACTAAACCTTGATACCATACCTGGTATCTGTATCCAAAATCATACCCTGCTGTGACAGTGCCAAATTTCCAGACTGAGCAGCCTTCCCTATATAGTTCTTGAGCACCAAGGCCTCCAACAATCTTCGAAGTATAGAAACTTCCAGAGGAATAACCGACTAAGGGTGGCGCCCCCTCATGTCTAGTACTAGTCACAATCCACAACTCTTGGTATTAGTTAATCTGTCATCCTGATGAAAATCCATCATCACTAGGTAACAACCTAAAAGGATCAAAGCAGCCAACTGTTCAAAGAAAATACGTCTAGAACAAACATTCATGCGTCTTGATGAGTCACATCATCCCTGGCAAACACTTGGCTTAATATAATATTCTAGGTAAAACATCTAGAATTATTCATTGAAAACATGCAAAATTCCCAAGTACTCATTTAAAACAATGATCAGTCTTTTATTCAAAATAACCAAGCTAATCTCAAAGTTTACAACACTTGAACCACAAATATAGGTTCTAATACAATCTTTATTACAATCCCATGTAATACATAACTTAATCAAAAGATTACACTGAAAGATGTACAATACAACAATAACTGAGTACATCAAATACTGAAATCTTTAATACATCTGATTACAACTGAAATACTGTTTACAACCAAATACAGTATTTAAATTCATGCGGAAGTCTTTCATTCCGTCTACTGATCTTGAACGTGAAGTTTCCCGTCTGCTACTCATGTCAGCAGAACTTCTACCTCACAAGATCTCAAAGAATAAAATCTTGCTAATCTACCGGATCCTTCCAATATTATTGGGTTCCTTATCTGGTAGATGAGACAAGATTTTCCCATCAATCTCTCCAACTACTAGTGAAGAGTCTTTCGGGGTGGCTTCCTTGGTCGACTTAGAATGGATGACTACATGTCACACATTCCGTTCAACCTGGAGAAGTGCCTGGAGTTGAAAATTGGATCTTCTCTACTAGCTCCATCCTGCTGGGATCCACATAATACGAACTTCTGCTGCCAACCTTGGCAATGACGATCTTGGAAAAGCCTAGACATCCTGCTATTCCAATTCCTGATACTGCTATCGTTATTGAATCCAACTTGTAATCCTACAAAGGATAACCCAAAATCAATACTATGTCCCAAAGAATCTTATTGCATGCTCTGATACCATAAATGTAGTGACCCGCACCGTGATCACCTACTAATCAGAACTTAATCATGCAATTAATTAATAAAATAATCTTAATCAGAGAAACTGCGGAATTAAAGTAATTCAAATACCAGGTAAACAAAACCTAGTGGTCAACCCCGCTATCCAGCCTTGGTCACCACCTAACCTCCCTGTCTTCGGGAGAACTACCTGCATCTGCCCCATGGAATAGGGCATCCAGCCAACAGAAAATAATCGGAAGAGAGCCTAACATGCTCAGTTCGAGAGTATGAGTATACGGTGTTATGTGTGCATGTATGCAAGTGAACTGGGTACCAAGACTCTCAGGTCAAGAAACAAGCTCATAGACCGGGCCCAGGGTATATAGCACGCTGCGCCGTTGCATCAAGAGGTGGCTCATATATCCAGTGGATAATGGTGACATGATACTAGTACATGAAAGAGTGGGTGCCCAGTGAGCCAACTTGTGGCTAAGGGCTTTGATGACTCTTTGTATAAACAATCTTTTGTTTAATATAATTTACACTTTTATTAATTGCAATGACTTTATCTTTCTTCATATTGTTATATTGTGATATACTATTGTTGTTTTGATAAAGACCTTGAATATACTATAGTGTATGTAAGATGTGGTAGAACATGGGGATGTCTATCATGAAACACATCTTATAGTCACTGTATATTCTAAACTGTTCCTAGTCGATTGAGCCGTCCGATAATAAGGATAAGGATCGCTCGAGTGTGAGACTAGCATTTGCGATGCAGAGTACCACGTTTCATTGGTAGGGAACATAGAGATGTTCGAAGCATGCAAATGGATATTCATATGATGAATGATCGAATTACCCTATCCGGACTTTCCAAGTGGTTATCACTTATCGAGTGGATATAGTCCGCGGTTTTGGTTGTACACCATTAGTCCTTACTACTTGAGACATCATTGAGACTCTATATGCTAGTACTGTGCTTTGACTCATTTACCGACTCTATTGGGGTCATCAGGTGTCGGGATTGGGTACAGTTACAACACATGTAGGAGTCGATGCTTTGTTGTCAAGGATTCACCACATACTTGCGAGTGTGGATATCCTATGCGATCTGAGGAGATATTAGTGTGACGAATCTCTGGCCAGAGTACATGATGTGATTTAAGAAATGGTTTCTTAGTATCACATGTGATGTCACTATTTGATCTTCAAGATGCATTGCATAGTTTATCGAATCTCGAGCGACTCTCGATATACCAATGGTTGTTGATTCGATCGGGATATATGGATGAAGGGACCGTACTGTACGCTAACCAAAATCTACTGGTTCTTGTAGGCACTATCAGTGATACCTAGGGAATCATGGGGCGATGTTGCTAGGCGCTCATACCATGATTCGATGGGCAAGTCGGAAATTGTTGTTCCGAGTCACAAGGAGTTGTGAGCCCACGGCTAGCTGTATCCCTGAACCATTGAGGGTCACACAGTGTAATGGATTTTTAATCCCCGTTGAGATAGTTAAATTTAAAGAGTTAAATTTAATGAACGAAGAAGTTGGACTTCTTATTTAAGAGTAGAGGAGTGAGATTTCCTAAAATGACATAGTGATGGGCATTTTTGGAAATCACTGAATTCGGATTCAGAAAAATTTATCTTGACTTTAAAAGGTGCAGAAATGGTTTCTGTGCACATTGGTAAAATCGGTTTATCAATCGGAGTCACGATGAATTTTATATTAATTTCTGAACATGCGGGCTTTGCTTGTCGGGCCTGAACTTATGACTAATGGGCCCTAAGCTGTTAGTGGCCTATATTATAAATAAGTTATTGCAGTACAGAAATTACACATAACAAGGCACAAAATTTTCGAAAACCCTAAGCTATTTTTCTTAAAGTGGCCGCCCCCTCTCCCTCTCTCTACTCGAGAAAAATTCCAGCCTGTGATTTTGAATTACAGTCTGGTTTAACGGATCAAATTCGTTAACTCTCTTCGTAGAAAACTTCTGATAGATTTTCTAGTGCAATCTATCAGAGGGATTAAATCTCTATTCGTGGACCTGATAGAAGAGCTGTTCGTCCATCGGTTCCAGGGAGATACAACAAGAGCAGAGAAATCTGTTGGTGTCCAGAATCTCGATTCGAGATTAAAGGTAAAAATTATTTAATCGTTATTTGAATTTTTACACACACAATTTAATCGTAAAGATGTGATACCCAATATGGAATCGTTCCATATAATAAAAATTTTAAACTTCCGCTGCACCGGGTATCAATCTTGTTTGATCTGAACGCCGCATTCTACAACAGTGGTATCAGAGCCAGGTTGCTCAGATCAAGCGATTAAATAAATCGATTGTACAAAAATTTTTTTTTTAAGCCTCGGTTTTTGAAACAAAATAAATATTTTAAAATAAAAATATTTTTTTCGGGCAAAAACCCGGGCAGCGATTGGATCGCTGCCCGGGAGGGGCAGCGCACGGCGCTGCCCTGCGCAGCGCTGGGCGCTGCCCAGGGCGGCGCACGGCGCTGCCCAGGGCAACGATCGTCGCTGCCCTAAGGGCAGTCGGGCTGCCCGGCCCGGGAACGTCCCGGGCGGCCCGCGGGAAAAATTATTTTTAATTTTAAATTAAATTTTAATATGTTAAAATTCTATTTTTGGTTCGATCGAAAATTGTTTTGATTGGTCCACGAGGCGTCGGATCGAATTGTTCGAGTCCGAAAATTTTAAAATTGATTTTTGGATAAATTTGAATTTTTGGAAAATTTTAATATTTTATCCTTTAATTAAATTTTGAAATTAATTAATTTTTGGTACAATTGATGATAAGATATGATCTTATGGATATATTGAGTAAAATATGATTTTATGTATAAAATTGGATTTTATAGATAAAATATGATTTTATTTGATAAAAAGATAAAATATGATTTTATATGTAAAATAAGATTTTATGTTTGAGATATGATTTTATCTTTTTAAATTTAAATTGCCATTGCATGTTATCCAATAAATTAATTTTGAATTAAATATTATTGGATAAGGATGATCGATTGCCATGACCAATTTTGTAGGTGTATGTTAGGAATTTACATTTGTTTTATTGTTGTTGGTTTTATTAATGGGCCTGGTTTATGGCCCAATATGAATGTCATATGTAATAAAAGTGGTCTTGGTTTATGGTCCGTTCCCACCCCTTAAAAATGTATCCCCTACTTATCATTGTTATTTATTGTAAATACATTAGATTTAGTGGGAGATCAAGATTTGAAGATGGAGGTGGGCCCAGCAGACAATAAAGACAGAAGAAATGTAAATTGGAAGCAAATGTAATAGGATTGCATTGCATACTGCATATTACCTAGGATTGGACTAAGACTCGTGATTGGCAACCACGGGTCGATTAGAAATGGAATCGATCATCCTATATAATATGTGATATTATGGTTGTATGCATGTTTTATACTAAATTGTGTGAATCCGACAAGCATACAAAATTTTAAAAATGATGAGACAAATTTTTATAATTAAAATCCCTCATTTTAAATATGATTTAAAATTGATATCAAGATAAATAAAGGAAATTTAAATTTGTTTAAATGTTCCTACCTTCCATCAACGATCAATGTATGAGATGCTATCCGCGGATACGGTCCGGCTCATATTATTGGGGGGGCCCGTTCGTCGGAAAGTTGTACATTGGATCGACACATGTTGTAAGTTGGGTGGAACTCCCATGGGATCGGCTCATATTATTGGGGGATCCACATGGCGACCGTCCATCACAACTTAATATTGATGGGTCATCTTGACATGTCACAATAATCGGCGTCATATTATTGGGCCCTTATTGGACATGAGGTAAAAACGTGGAGGTTGCTTTGGAAGTAATTGGGCTCTACCTTTTGAAAATTATGGTTGGCTGATATTATTCGGGACTATAAGTTTGTCAATTGGACTCCATGTTCTCACTAAGGAAAACAGTTTCCCGTTTTCACTAGAGGGTAGTGAAATCGTTAAAATAGTGGGAGTGAGATTCATAAAATAAATTTCGCCTATTTTATGTCTTAGTAAATTGCTTAAACAATCACTGATATTTGTCTGTTTCTTTTCAGTATTTCATACAATGAATTCGCGTAATCCACTTTTCTCGATCCTCGAACAAAATAAGTTGACTGGCGCAAACTATACGGAATGGTTCCGTAAGTTGAAGATTGTCTTGACTTCGGAGAAGATGCTCTACGTGTTAGAGAAATCTCCTCCGAAGGAAGCACCAGCTGACGTAAGTCCGGAGGAGTTAGCCAAACTTGATACATGGTGGGACCATGATATCAAGACCAAATGCTATATGCAAGCCTCGATGTCTGATGAACTCCAGAGGCGATTTGAGGACACCGTGAATGCTGCTGACATTCACGTTCAACTCAAGGAACTTTTTGGGGCTCAATCGAGGGCTGAAAGGTTCGCTACTGTAAAGGAGCTAATGACGTGTCGCATGCGTGAAGGGACTTCGGTCCGTGATCATGGGGTACGAGTGATTTGGCTCATACAGAAGTTGGTAACCCTTGATTTGGTGTTGGAGCATGAACTCAACGTGGACTTACTACTTCTGTCTCTTCCTTCTTCGTTTGACGGATTTGTGGTAAATTTCAATATGAACAAGATAGAGGCCTCCCTTGAAGAGATGGTCAATATGCTTGTGACATATGAATCCACATTAAAGAAGGATAAACCGGCTTTCTTGGTGGGCTCCTCTTCTTCTGCTAAGAAGGGGCCAAGTACGAAGGGTAAGAAACGTTCTGCCCCACCCAAGAAAGTCGAACCCGAGAAGAAGTACAAGACAAAGGCTTCAAACATGGAAAAATCCAAGGATGTTTGCCATTACTGCAAGAAGCCCGGTCATTGGAAGCGTAACTGCAAGGAATATCTAGAGCAGTTGCGAACTGCAAAGGGTATGTTTTATATTGAAATAAATGTTTCACTTAATACTACTTCTTGGGTATTGGATACCGGATGTGGATCTCACATTTGCAATGATTTGCAGGTGATGACAAGAAGTCGCAGGCTTAGGATGGGTGAGACCCAGCTGAGGCTCGGAAATGGTTCCAGAGTTGAAGCAAAAGCCGTGGGAGATGTTTATTTAATTTTGCAGAACGGTTTTAAGTTACTTTTAAGAGATGTTTTATTTGTTCCAGATTTAATTAAAAACATTATTTCTGTTTCTATGCTTGATAGAGATGGTTATTCTTGCAATTTTGTGAATGGGATTTGCAATATTTACAAGAATGAATGTTTAATTGGAAATGGACAACTTGAAAACGATCTATACAAATTAAAACTAAAAGACGTTCCAATAAATTATGTTGATAAACCGGCAACAACAAACAAAAGGAAAATCGATAGCCAAAACCCGGCAAACCTTTGGCACGCTAGGCTAGGTCATATTTCCTCAAGGAGGATGAACAAGCTAGTGGGAGAGGGAATGTTTGATATGTCTGATATTAACTCTCTACCTACTTGTGAATCCTGCCTAAAAGGAAAAATGACTAAATCTCCTTTTAAGGGGAAACCTGAGCGTAGTCAAAATCTGTTGGATTTGATCCATACAGATGTTTGTGGTCCATTTAGAGTTGGGACTCAATATGGCCACACCTACTTCATTACCTTTACTGATGATTATTCAAGGTATGGGTATTTATATTTAATGAAATATAAGTCAGAAGCATTTGAAAAGTTCAAAGAATTCAAGGCTGAAGTAGAAAACAAGCTAGGTAAAAAGTATTAAAGCACTTCGATCGGATCGAGGTGGAGAATACTTGAATACCGAGTTTTTGGACTATCTGAAAGAGAATGGGATTCTCTCTCAGTGGACTCCTCCTATGACACCACAGCTGAATGGTGTATCGGAGCGTCGTAATCGAACTCTGTTGGACATGGTTCGATCCATGATGAGCTTCACTGAGCTTCCACCTTTGTTTTGGGGCTATGCACTTGAAACGGCGGTATTATTGTTGAACAACGTCCACACTAAAGCAGTGGACAAAACACCATACGAGTTATGGAATGGCAAAGCTCCTAAGTATTCGTACTTGAGGATTTGGGGATGTCCTGCTTACGTGAAGCGGACAGTGGGAGATAAGTTGGATAGTCGATCCAGCTTATGTTATTTTGTAGGGTATCCGAAGAATTCAATCGGATATTATTTCTATTATCCTGCTGAAACAAAGGTGTTTGTTTCAAGGAATGTCACCTTCTTGGAGAAGGAGTTCTTATTGGATAAGAAAGGCGAGATGATGGAACTCGAAGAAATTCGAGAAGAACCCGAAATACAAAATAACGATCCTACACCTCAGGAACCATTGCTGGACACGCCTATACCTAGAAGATCCGAGAGGACTTCTAGACCTCCTATTCGATATGGTCTTCTTCTTGAAGGGGATCAAAATGAACCCGATGTTGGATGTGATCCAAGAAACTTCAAGGAAGCAATTTCTGATGCGGATTCAAATTTATGGCTTGAAGCTATGCAGTCGGAAATAGATTTGATGCATACAAACCAAGTTTGGTCTTTAGTAGATCCTCCCGATGGAATTGTTCCAATAGGGTGTAAATGGATCTACAAGAGAAAGCTTGGGCCTGATGGTAAGGTATTGACCTACAAGGCGCGATTGGTGGCAAAAGGTTATACTCAAAGACAAGGAGTTGACTATGATGAAACCTTTTCACCAGTTGCAATGTTCAAGTCCATAAGAATCCTTATTGCCATAGCTGCATGGTATGACTATGAGATATGGCAAATGGATGTGAAGACGGCTTTTCTTAATGGAGACATTAAGGAAGAAATCTATATGAAGCAGCCTGAGGGGTTCACATCCATGGGAAGCGAGCATAAGGTATGCAAGCTTCAGAGATCAATTTATGGTCTAAAACAAGCATCAAGAAGTTGGAACCAAAAATTTGATGAAACAATAAAAGATTTTGATTTCATCAAGAATCCGGAGGAACCATGTGTGTACAAGAAAGTAGTTAAGGATGCTGTGACATTCTTAGTACTTTATGTTGATGACATCCTACTCATTGGGAATGATGTAGGGATGTTGCAGTCAACAAAGATATGGTTATCAGGTAGATTTTCGATGAAGGATTTGGGTGAGGCATCCTATATTCTTGGGATACAGATCTATAGAGATAGATCTAAGAGAATGATAGGACTCACTCAATCAACCTACATCGACACCATATTGAAACGGTTTTCAATGGATGGGTCCAAGAGAGGACATCTACCCATGTGTCATGGAGTTTCTCTATCCAAGTCTATGTGTCCCAAGACTGATCAGAGATAGAGAAAATGACACATGTACCATATGCGTCAGCCATAGGTAGTATCATGTATGGGATGATATCTACCAGACCGGATGTAGCATTTGCTCTGAGTGTCACGAGCAGATATCAAGCTAATCCCGGTCAAATGCATTGGAAAGCCGTGAAGGACATTCTTAAGTACTTACGAAGGACTAAGAATATGTTCATGGTATATGGAGGAAGAGAACTATAATTGGAAGGCTATACCGACTCTAGCTTCCAAAGTGACGTGGATGACTCGAAGTCAACCTCTGGATTTGTGTTCATGCTCAATGGCGGTGCTGTCTCTTGGAAGAGTTCCAAGCAGGACACCACAGCGGATTCCATCACTGAGGCAGAATACATTGCAGCATCAGCTGCTGCTAAAGAGGCCGTTTGGATGAGGAATTTTGTCCAAGAGTTGGGTGTCATTCCTGAAGTTGTTGGTCCAGTCCCGGTGTACTGTGACAACACGGGTGCCGTTGCTCAGGCAAAGGAACCAAGGTCTCATCAAAGATCCAAACACGTACTGAGGAAATACCACATCATCCGGGAGATTGTGGAAAGAGGAGACATCACTATCGAAAGAGTGGCCTCTGCAGACAATATCGCTGATCCACTTACTAAGCCCTTGCCAGGACCATTATTTGACAAACATCGCGAAGCAATGGGTCTACGTAGTATGACTAGTTGGCTATAGGGCAAGTGGGAGATTGAAAGAGTGGGTGCCCAGTGAGCCAACTTGTGGCTAAGGGCTTTGATGACTCTTTGTATAAACAATCTTTTGTTTAATATAATTTACACTTTTATTAATGACAATGACTTTATCTTTCTTCATATTGTTATATTGTGATATACTATTGTTGTTTTGATAAAGACCTTCAATATACTATAGTGTATGTAAGATGTGGTAGAACATGGGGATGTCTATCATGAAACACATCTTATAGTCACTGTATATTCTAAACTGTTCCTAGTCGATTGAGCCGTCCGATAATAAGGATAAGGATCGCTCGAGTGTGAGACTAGCATTTGCGATGCAGAGTACCACATTTCATTGGTAGGGAACATAGAGATGTTCGAAGCATGCAAATGGATATTCATATGATGAATGATCGAATTACCCTATCCGGACTTTCCAAGTGGTTATCACTTATCGAGTGGATATAGTCCGCGGTTTTGGTTGTACACCATTAGTCCTTACTACTTGAGACATCATTGAGACTCTATATGCTAGTACTGTGCTTTGACTCGTTTACCGACTCTATTGGGGTCATCAGGTGTCGGGATTGGGTACAGTTACAACACATGTAGGAGTCGATGCTTTGTTGTCAAGGATTCACCACATACTTGCGAGTGTGGATATCCTATGCGATCTGAGGAGATATTAGTGTGACGAATCTCTGGCCAGAGTACATGATGTGATTTAAGAAATGGTTTCTTAGTAGCACATGCGATGTCACTATTTGATCTTCAAGATGCATTGCATAGTTATCGAATCTCGAGCGACTCTCGATATACCAATGGTTGTTGATTCGATCGGGATATATGGATGAAGGGACCGTACTGTACGCTAACCAAAATCTACTGGTTCTTGTAGGCACTATCAATGATACCTAGGGAATCATGGGGCGATGTTGCTAGGCGCTCATACCATGATTCGATGGGCAAGTCGGAAATTGTTGTTCCGAGTCACAAGGAGTTGTGAGCCCACGGCTAGCTGTATCTGTAGTAGCCCGTGCCCTAATTGAGTAATTAAAGGATTAATGCTAATTAAATAAATTGGGGATTGGAAGGATCGGAAGCTCTGAAGGGACGATCGGAAGCTCCGATCGGGATCGGAAGCTTCGATCGGGATAGCTTCGATCGGGATCGGAGGCACCGATGTTATTACGTCATCCATGACGTGTGGCTGGATCGGAAGCTCCGATCAGGACCGGAGGCTCCGATCACCCCTATCCGGAGTCATCAAGTGATATTTTGACACGTGGCAGATCAGGATCTTCGGAAGCTCCGATGGCAGGATCGGACGTTCCGATCCAGGTTCGGACGTTCCGATCGAGGATCGGAGGCTCCGATCGTTGTCTATAAATAGAAGGCCGAGACTTCATTTCTCCTTGCCAATTCCGTATTTCCTCTCTATTTCTAGTTATTTTCGAGCTGTTCTAGTCTTCTTAGGCTTGGTCCGGAGGTCGGAGAGGCGTTCGATAGTCGTAGCGAAGTTGTGCCCAAGTTTTGGAGGCATCGACATCAAAGGGCTAACGACGGACGAAGGTATAGCTTTTGCTTCCTATAAATATTTAGGAGTATGCAATAGCTTAGTTAAGGCTTTTAGAGCACTGTAATGATAGTAGTATCATTTCGCTGTGTAGGCGGACTTTAGGCTTGGACTTAGAGCTGGTAGTGCCTACCTGGTTTTTGAGGTACGAAAGTACTGTTCGAGATATCCTGACTGAGTATGCATGTATTATGTGACTGCATGATTTATATGCCATGATATTATGCTGCATTCATTTGCATCTTGCTGTATCTCCTTCGAGATGTCTGTAGTAGGGTTGTACCCTATCCTGTTAGTGGATGGACTTCCATCGATTTGGGTCCGGCGTATCCACAGTTATCTCGGTATGGGAGCCACCTCCTGAAGCGACGGCACAACGTGCTACATACCAGGGCCCGGTCTGTCTCTGTTATCTGATCCTTGACCTCGAGTCTATAGGGAGTTCACTTTGCATGCATGTATACTCATACTCTCGCACTGAGCGTTTTATTCTCACGTCTCGTACTCTGTATTTTCTGGACACCCTATTCCATGGGGCAGGTTTGCGATTGGACGAGGAGGGTGGATCCAGGAGGGGCTAGTCAGTGGTTGACCAGCTGGAGCTTCGTCTAGGCTTTATTACTGTTGTTTGGGTTTATACAGCTATTCGATTTGGTTGTATATTATTGGATAATTACAGATTCCTTTTCTTGGGATTGTATAATGTTATTGGTTTCCGCAGTTTTATTCTGATATCTGTTTTATTAAGTTAATTGCATGCCTAAGTTCTGTTTAGTAGGTGATCCGGGTAAGGGTCACTACATTTATGGTATTAGAGCATGCAAAAGATTTCTTGGGATTTAGTCTCATCTTGAGGTATTTTTGTAGATGTCAAATCGTGACGACCAGAGTTCTCATGGCAGTATTGGTGGGCGTTGGGGTGATGCCGACCGGGAGCCTCGTCGGGAACGGCGTCATCGTCACCATGACGACGAGCGTTTCACTGTGCGTCGATTCTTAGCTATGGGTCCTAAGCCCTTAGTTGGAGGTGAGTCTCCGGAGGATGCGGAGAACTGGTTAGACCGCATGGAGACGACTTTTCAGACTTTCCAATGCACCGATGAGTAGAAGGTGGAGACCCTTGGCTATCTTCTGGATGGGCGCGCGCGCAGGTGGTGGAGGTTTACTTCTGCACCTTTTGTTGCGGCGAGAGGAGTGGCCACCTGGGCCGAGTTTCGCACAGCTTTCCAAAAGCGGTATTTTCCTCCTGCACTCCGACAGTCGAAGGCAGGCGAGCTACTGAGTCTGCGACAGGGAACTATGTCTATTGATGAGTATCAGCAGAGGTTCTTTGATCTGCTATCCTATTGCCCCGAGATTGCTGATAGCTCAGGGATGAAGTATAATCTGTTCCTTCAGGGCCTTAACCCTGAGATCCATGACCGTGTGGCGGTTGGTGACGACATGTCCTACGAGGGTTTGGTGAGCCGTTGTCACCAGGCGGAGGACAGCATTCGGCGGAACAGGTCTTTCTCTCAGTCGAGACCTGCTAGTTCTTTGGGTCCCCTTGCCCAAACTTTCAAGAAGTCCGGGTCTACTTCTTCCTCTGGTTCGGGAGGTGTTGTCCGTTTCGGTAATAAGGACAAGTGTGATCACTGTGGGAAGAACCATCCATCCGACAAGTGCCGCAGAGCTTCTGGAGCTTGTTTCCGTTGTGGAGAGACTGGTCATATCCGGAGGGATTGTCCACTGTCTGGGGGAGGCGGTTCTGGTTCTGGTTCAGGATCGGGTTCTCAGGCTACCGTACAGCAGAGGTCGCAGGGACAGTCTGCTGGGAGTTCTCATTTGAGGCCACGAGCTTCTGGCCAGGTGTTTGCCCTGAGACATGATCAGGCCGTGGAGGAGAATGAGAAAGTCATCGCAGGTACATTTATGCTTTATGGTATACCTGCTCTTGTACTTATTGACACTGGTGCATCTCATTCCTTCATTTCTGCACGTTTTGTTAAGAGGCGTAAGTTACCATGCATTGCACTAGACGTAGTGATGTCTGTTTCTACCCCGACGGGCCAATCTGCTTTGGCTAAGCGTCTAGTGATGGGTTGCCCTTTAGAGTTCGAAGGGAACGTTCTGTTAGCGAATCTCATGGTCCTGGCAATGGACGACTTTGATTGCATTCTGGGAATAGATGTGCTGACTACCTATCGAGCTTCAGTGGACTGCTATCAGAGATTAGTACGCTTTCATCCGGAAGGGAGTGAGAGTTGGTTTTTCTATGGTGAGGGAGCGCGACCCCCGATGCCTTTGGTATCAGCTTTGAGAGCTTGTCGATCTCTAGAGTCTGGCGAGGAAGGCTACCTTATCTATGCAGTTGATTTGTCCGCTGAGAGTATTGGGATAGAGAGCATTCCTGTTGTGGATGAATTTCCAGATGTGTTTCCTGATGAGATTCCGGGTTTTCCTCCTGCTAGGGAAGTCGATTTTGGCATAGAGTTGATGCCGGGTACTTCGCCTATTTCTAGAGCACCGTATTGTCTGGCTCCGTCAGAGATGCGTGAGTTGAAGA
This sequence comes from Henckelia pumila, assembly GCF_033568475.1. Taxonomy (NCBI): domain Eukaryota; kingdom Viridiplantae; phylum Streptophyta; class Magnoliopsida; order Lamiales; family Gesneriaceae; genus Henckelia; species Henckelia pumila. The sequence goes on along the minus strand of NC_133122.1, from coordinate 122,283,701 downwards.
ATCAGCTACAGGATCTGTTGGACAAGGGGTACATTCGTCCTAGTGTATCTCCTTGGGGAGCTCCTGTTCTCTTCGTAAAGAAGAAGCATGGGTCGATGCGGCTGTGCATTGACTATAGGCAGCTGAATCGAGTCACTGTGAAGAACAAGTATCCGTTGCCTCGTATTGATGACTTGTTTGATCAGCTGCAGGGTACTTCTATTTACTCCAAGATTGACTTGAGATCTGGGTATCATCAGTTGAGAGTCCGTGATCAGGACGTAGCCAAGACTGCATTCCGTACTCGCTATGGGCATTACGAGTTCCTAGTGATGCCATTTGGTTTGACCAATGCGCCGGCTATATTCATGGATCTGATGAACCGTGTCTTCAGGGAGTATTTGGACAAGTTTGTCGTGGTCTTCATTGACGACATCTTGGTGTATTCGCGTAATACGGAAGAGCATGTTTCTCACTTGCGGTTGGTACTATAGACTCTTCGAGATGAGCAATTGTACGCCAAGCTGAGCAAGTGTGAGTTCTGGATGGATAGAGTGGTTTTTCTTGGCCATATCATATCCAGGGAGGGGATTTCTGTTGATCCAAGCAAGATTGAAGCGGTACTTAATTGGTCGCGTCCGACGACAGTTGCTGAGATCCGTAGTTTTCTGGGTCTAGCAGGGTATTATCGTCGCTTCATTCTGAATTTCTCTTAGTTAGCTCGACCGTTGACGCAGCTTACCCGCAAGGGTGTGGATTTCGAGTGGTCCTCCGAGTGTGAGGAGAATTTCCGTGAGCTTCGACGGCGGTTGACTTCTGCGCCGGTGTTAGCATTACCGTCAGGATCTGGAGGGTATGTAGTTTACACGGATGCTTCTCTTCAGGGGTTAGGTTGTGTCCTGACTCAGAATGGGCATGTGATCGCATACGCTTCTAGACAGCTGAAGCTTCACGAGGACAACTACCCAGTCCATGATTTGGAGTTGGCAGCCATTGTGTTCGCTTTGAAGATCTGGCGTCATTATCTGTATGGCGAGAAATTTGAGATCTTCACCGACCATAAGAGTCTCAAATATTTGTTCACTCAGGCGGAGTTGAACATGAGGCAGAGACGTTGGATGGACTTGCTTAAGGACTATGATTGCGAGATTAAGTACCATCCGGGAGCTGCTAATCTCACCGCTGTTGCTTTGAGTCGCAAGGTGCGACTATCCGCACTTCAGACTTGTTCGATGTCTAGTGCGATCAGTGACTGTTGTACTTCAGGTTATACCTTCAAGCATAAGAAAGGTATGCAGAGTATCCAGATGTTTGCGATATTATCTGAGCCAGCTTTGTACTCGCGGATCCGAGATGCTCAGATGTCTGATTCAAAGACCCAGCGTTTAGCTCGTCTAGCTAATGAGTGTAGCTCGTCTGGATTTCATTATCAGTCAGATGGCTTTCTGTGTTTGTCTGGTAGGCTTGTGATTCCACAGGATGAAGAGTTGCGAGAGGAGATTTTATCTCAGGCACATCGCACTAAGTTGAGTATTCATCCTGGGAGCAACAAGATGTACAAGGATCTACGTACTCGTTTCTGGTGGAAGGGAATGAAACGCAGTGTTTATCAGTTTGTTTCGAGATGTTTGGTGTGTCAACAGGTCAAGGCAGAGCACCGAAGACCTGGAGGATTGCTTCACAGTCTGCCTATTCCTGAATGGAAATGGGAGTTTATCACTATGGACTTTGTGACCCATTTGCCGGTATCCCCGAGGAACTGTGATGCTATCTGGGTTGTGGTGGACCGACTCACCAAGTCAGTGCATTTCATTGCCTATAGCCGAGAGTACTCTGTGGATCGCATGGCTCGGTTGTACATTCAGGAGGTCGTCCGACTTCATGGAGTGCCTGTGAGCATTGTCAGCGATCGGGACCCCAGGTTTACTTCTAGATTCTGGGGGAGTGTTCAGCGTGCGATGGGTACTACTCTCAGTTTGAGTACAGCCTATCATCCGGAGACTGATGGTCAGTCAGAGCGCACTATCCGTACGTTAGAGGATATGCTTAGAGCGTGCGTCATGGATTTTGGTTCAGCCTGGCAGGATCATTTGCCGTTGATCGAGTTCGCTTACAACAACAGCTATCACACTAGTATTGGGATGGCACCTTTTGAAGCGTTGTATGGGCAACGTTGTCGTACTCCACTCTTCTGGGAAGAAGTGGGAGAGAGACAGGCTGAGGGACCAGAGTTTATCCAGCAGGCGATAGATATTGTTGATCAAATCAAGAAACGGATTAAGACTGCACAGGATCGTCAGGCCAGTTATGCTAATATCAAGCGTAGGCCTTTGCAGTTCGAGGTCGGGGAGAAAGTGTTTCTGAGAGTGTCACCTTTCCGCAAGATTCTCAGATTTGGCCTTAAGGGCAAGTTGTCTCCCAGATTTATTGGTCCGTTTGAGATCTTGGAGAGCATTGGCGATTTGGCTTATCGACTAGCTTTGCCACCGCATCTATCCAGCATTCACGACGTGTTCCACGTATCTCTGTTGCGACGGTATGTGGCGGATGAATCTCATATTCTGCAGCGGTCTGAAGTTCAGGTAGCCAAGGATTTGACTTATGTTGAGAAACCTCTTCGTATCCTGGATTATAAGGATAAGGTTTTACGGAACAAAGTCATTCCTTTGGTTTTAGTTCAGTGGCAGCGCCGAGGCACTGAAGAAGCTATTTGGGAGCTTGAGGACAGGATACGTAAAGACCATCCTGAGTTGTTTTGATTTCATTCTTTAAGTTGTATTCAGTTTCAAACTCTGTAAACGTTTGATTTGAATAAAGAATGTTTCTGATTTCTGTATTTGCATTCGGTACTTAAGATCTGATTTCGAGGACGAAATATCTTAAGTGGGGGAGAATGTAGTAGCCCGTGCCCTAATTGAGTAATTAAAGGATTAATGCTAATTAAATAAATTGGGGATTGGACGGATCGGAAGCTCCGAAGGGACGATCGGAAGCTCCGATCGGGATCAGAGGCACCGATGTTATTACGTCATCCATGACGTGTGGCTGGATCGGAAGCTCTGATCAGGACCGGAGGCTCCGATCACCCCTATCCGGAGTCATCAAGTGATATTTTGACACGTGGCAGATCAGGATCTTCGGAAGCTCCGATGGCAGGATCGGACATTTCGATCCAGGTTCGGACGTTCCGATCGAGGATCGGAGGCTCCGATCGTTGTCTATAAATAGAAGGCCGAGACTTCATTTCTCCTTGCCAATTCCGAATTTCCTCTCTATTTCTAGTTATATTCGAGTTGTTCTAGTCTTCTTAGGCTTGGTCCGGAGGTCGGAGAGGCGTTCGATAGTCGTAGCGAAGTTGTGCCCAAGTTCTGGAGGCATCGACATCAAAGGGCTAACGACGGACGAAGGTATAGCTTTTGCTTCCTATAAATATTTAGGAGTATGCAATAGCTTAGTTAAGGCTTTTAGAGCACTGTAATGATAGTAGTATCATTTCGCTGTGTAGGCGGACTTTAGGCTTGGACTTAGAGCTGGTAGTGCCTACCTGGTTTTTGAGGTACGAAAGTACTGTTCGAGATATCCTGACTGAGTATGCATGTATTATGTGACTGCATGATTTATATGCCATGATATTATGCTGCATTCATTTGCATCTTGCTGTATCTCCTTCGAGATGTCTGTAGTAGGGTTGTACCCTATCCTGTTAGTGGATGGACTTCCATCGATTTGGGTCCGGCGTATCCACAGTTATCTCGGTATGGGAGCCACCTCCTGAAGCGACGGCACAACGTGCTACATACCAGGGCCCGGTCTGTCTCTGTTATCTGATCCTTGACCTCGAGTCTATAGGGAGTTCACTTTGCATGCATGTATACTCATACTCTCGCACTGAGCGTTTTATGCTCACGTCTCGTACTCTGTATTTTCTGGACACCCTATTCCATGGGGCAGGTTTGCGATTGGACGAGGAGGGTGGATCCAGGAGGGGCTAGTCAGTGGTTGGCCAGCTGGAGCTTCGTCTAGGCTTTATTACTGTTGTTTGAGTTTATACAGCTATTCGATTTGGTTGTATATTATTGGATAATTACAGATTCCTTTTCTTGGGATTGTATAATGTTATTGGTTTCCGCAGTTTTATTCTGATATCTGTTTTATTAAGTTAATTGCATGCCTAAGTTCTGTTTAGTAGGTGATCCGGGTAAGGGTCACTACAGTATCCCTGAACCATTGAGGGTCACACAGTGTAATGGATTTTTAATCCCCGTTGAGATAGTTAAATTTAAAGAGTTAAATTTAATGAACGAAGAAGTTGGACTTCTTATTTAAGAGTAGAGGAGTGAGATTTCCTAAAATGACATAGTGATGGGCATTTTTGGAAATCACTGAATTCGGATTCAGAAAAATTTATCTTGACTTTAAAAGGTGCAGAAATGGTTTCTGTGCACATTGGTAAAATCGGTTTATCAATCGGAGTCACGATGAATTTTATATTAATTTCTGAACATGCGGGCTTTGCTTGTCGGGCCTGAACTTATGACTAATGGGCCCTAAGCTGTTAGTGGCCTACATTATAAATAAGTTATTGCAGTACAGAAATTACACATAACAAGGCACAAAATTTTCGAAAACCCTAAGCTATTTTTCTTAAAGTGGCCGCCCCCTCTCCCTCTCTCTACTCGAGAAAAATTCCAGCCTGTGATTTTGAATTACAGTCTGGTTTAACGGATCAAATTCGTTAACTCTCTTCGTAGAAAACTTCTGATAGATTTTCTAGTGCAATCTATCAGAGGGATTAAATCTCTATTCGTGGACCTGATAGAAGAACTGTTCGTCCATCGGTTCCAGGGAGATACAACAAGAGCAGAGAAATCTGTTGGTGTCCAGAATCTCGATTCGAGATTAAAGGTAAAAATTATATAATCGTTATTTGAATTTTTACACACACAATTTAATCGTAAAGATGTGATACCCAATATGGAATCGTTCCATATAATAAAAATTTTAAACTTCCGCTGCACCGGGTATCAATCTTGTTTGATCTGAACGCCGCGTTCTACAAAAGTACATGTGTCCAACCATAAAAGTGACCTGACACAAGACTTACGTATCCAACCATCCACAAACTCGTAGGGTGAGTGCCCTACTACAGGATACCTCTAAGGTAAAAGCTCAATATGCTCATGTATGCAATATACAGTCATGACATGCTGTATATAAAGGCATATAAAACATGCAATCACATAATCCATGCAAACACATAATACATGCATACTCAATCTGGATATCTCGAATAATACTTCCGTACCTTACTAAGGCAGATCCTAGAAGCTCCCCTCTAGGTCCAAGCATACCATGCAGCACTACAACATAAATAACCATGCATTACCTAGCATGCTAAACATCACCTACTTGGCTCTAAAAGCCTTAATTAAACTATAGCCTACTCCCTATTTACTATAGGGAACCAAAGTCATACCTTCGTCCGTCGTCAGCCCGCTGATGTCGCATGCCCCAGAGCCTGGGCATAGCCTAGCTACGACACCTAGATGCCTCGCCAGAGCTCCGCCGCCTGGCTGCTACTGCGGACACTGTCCGCTATAAAATAAACTATTTCCTACTCCAACTCTTAAAGAAAGAGTCCCGAAGCCCTTAAATAGAGCGATTACCGAGAGAGAAGAGGGAAAATTGCACTTAAAAATGAGGGATTCGGACCCCTATTTATAGGCCACGATCGAAAGCTCCGATCTGTGCATGTTTGCCATGTTTTGGACGGCCGAGATCGGAAGCTCCGATCGCAGGATCGGAAGCTCCGATCTCCTGCATCTGGTCACGTGTTTCAATCTCCTTGACACCTGTTTCTGGTTGAGATCAGAAGCTCCGAACTGTTTCTCATGTTTCCGAACTGGTTTTGGGCCCCCAAGACCCCCGGGACCTACCCCACCATATTCGGACGTTCCGGGTCTGATTTTCCACTTATTTTTACCAAATAAGGACTCCTTAAACATGTTTTGACACTTTTAAAATTATATGTCATTTTCTAACATGTTTAAAATCACTTAATCTTGTAAAATGGAACCGGGCTACTACACCATGTGCCTAGGTCCGGATGGACTCTGTCCCAAAACTGTTTTGAGAAAAGAAGGCACGTACCCCGTGTACGCCTCCGTGTAAGGGTCCGTGTTTTCTCTGTCCCACAATTCCTTTGATTTTGATTTATAGCAAAGGCACGGACCCTTGTCCAAAAGCTGCACGGAACCCGTTCAATTGTCCGTGCAGGGTCCGGACCAAGGTCCGTGTATGAGCAGCAATTTTTTTTAAAAAAAATAAATCATTTTTTGATTTTATTCGTTCAAGTGTGATTCCTTTATGATTAAATGTTAATTTGCCCCTTAAGATGAGATTAGCACCCGAGGTCCCCACAACAGGTGGTATCAGAGCGTAAGGTCTTGGACTAAGATAGAAGTTGAGCGGGGTAGATTGAGTCGCATGCATTTATAGTATTGAATGAGTATGCTTTACTTGCTTTATAGAATTGTATGCGACTATGATTGCTTGATTGAACACTGCTTGCTTTATTGAGATGAGAATTACATCCTTATATGCTGATATGTATGCCTGATTTCTTGAATTCATTAGAATAAATGAATTCGTTACAAGCATGTATTATTTGAAAAGCATGAGAATTTGCAATCATGTGTTTTATTCAGAAGCATGAGATTATATGTATGTTATACTGAAATTGCATTTTACAATCTCTGCCATATATATATTGCTTTTGTTATCGAATAAGACAGATTGTGCAAATAAAATGAGAACTCAGACAGAACAGAACCGCAGACAGAACAGAATAGTGTTGAGGTAAGTTTTTGAGCCGATCGATATGATGATTGCACTGAGGAGTATGTTAGTTGTACAACTCCAAAGCTATTAATCACCAACTCAGAAAGATACAGAATATTCTATGTCTAGAAAGGGGTTGATTTGAACAGCTGGATCAGTTGTTCAAGAGAAGAATATTCAGATGAACATAGAATCAGCTTGATTTATATCAACTCCAGGACTTAGCAAGAAGTTGGTGAAGTTTCCAGAAGAAGTATTGAAATGTTTGGCAGGTAAGTAAACAGAATTGTTTCTTTCCATATATGATAAAGAAGATAGAAAAGCAGACTTTGCAGCATAGAAGCATAACAACTTTAATGAGTTGATTTCAAGCCAGTAATAGAATAACGAAATCACGAACCGGTAGTAAGAGGCAGAGTTGAATTTTTATTCACGCCTCGTAATTGTGAAAAACTATGATCATCACCTCCACTATAACTTTCATAGCAGTATAGCTATGAAGCAAGAGATAGTGACAACTACAGCAAATATCAATTTAGCCTAAACGCCAGCAGATGAAGAAATATAAGCATAGCTTCCATAGCTGAAATAGATCAATAGAACATTTGAATGACAGATAATTTCATAGGCAATAAGACAATACAAAAAATAAGGCTCAAGTTGTATCAGATAAGAATATTATAGGTAAGTGAGTTAATTCTAGTTAACTGCTTATATATTATTGCATAGCATACATTTATAGATCAGTGATTTGTTGTGCTACAATTCTTATCTGATGAGCCTTTATTCATCGTATTTGCTGAGATTTTGCCTTTGAGTAGATGGAACACATTTGCAAGATTAGTCATAGAAGATGAAATACAGAATTGGGGAAATAAGATTGAATGTGCTGATATCAGGCGTAAGATTTAAGCTAAAATGCATTATCGATATGAATGAAATAATTGAGTATCAGATAAGAATTTATTGATCCTGTGCAGTTAGTCAGTTCGATCAGCAATATAAATGAGTATTGATCTATTTGATATGAGTTTTAGAAAATAAACTTTATAGTATTTCGGTACTGGTTATACCAAGATGAAAACGTCGGAAGAATTTTAGTCGATGTACTGAATTAGTATTGAACTAACCTAGAATTTACAGATATGTAAGTGGTTAGAATATATAGAAATATTCAGAATATATATTTTGACTTTTCTACGAAATGAAAGGAGTTCAATAGAAAGTGATGTCTAGTATGAAAGTCTGATGACAACTCGTATAGAAGAGCATTACATGAACTGAAGAACTCCAGAAACAGCTAGAAGATTGAGTAGAAAAGAGTTATTTAGTACCAAAATGATGATTAATTCTATGACAAGAAGTTAAGTCAAAAAGATTATATTCGACTATTGTCAGCTGAGAATTAATAAATGAACTCATGTCAATAGAGAATAAGAAAAATCAGTTGCAGTTGAGCTTTCTCTTCAATTTTGCTGAAGTTATTACATCATTGAAATAATGATTCTTGAATTTCTTGCTATCGATTCTGATGTTTTTGTATTCGACCTCGATTGAGTTTGATTGACTCTTATTCTTTTGCTAGAGACTGATTTGATTTACTCTCTTTATGTTTTGATATGCAAGTGAGTTGTTTTCACTATTCAGATTTTGTCATTCAGAATATTTGATTTTGGGTGACCTTGACTTGAGCGAGTTCCTTTGATTTGAAATTTGAGAATTATTGATTATTTGATGTGTCTATTCAGTGTATCTTGAAGTATTTGGCTTGTAACTGATAGAAATTAAGATTCAGACCATCATCAAGATTTATGGGTTTTAGATAATTGCTTGATTGATTGAGTAAAGATATGTACTTGTTGTATGTTTGTGCTTGAGTTTCTAGACAGATGCTCAAACAATCAGAATTGTTGCAATCCAAGCTTAACTCGATTGGTTTGGAAAAAAAAAAGCAACATTGATATTAGATCAAGCAATGAACATTCGATTGAGAATGCTAGATTAAGATATGTGACAAGACAGCGGATCAGAACAGATGAATTTTGCGGTGAATAATTGTTTGAGTATGCCAGATATTCTAGATATGGAATATAAGATTCTGAAAGAGACATATGACAACAGATTGAATATTCATTCAATTGTTTACACATGTATGACTTACATGTAGTCATTACTTGGAAATCAGTATTAGTGAAAGAAATGAAAACAGATACGACAGAATTGACATTACCAATACTAAAATTCCAGTAAAAGAAGAAGAAAAGAAGAACCCAAGTGGTGTATGTAACATATTAGTTATATAAGAGCTGAAATAAGATCAACTTTGCAGAAGATTTTAGTTCGAATCTACTCAAATCGTCATGATTTTGCAATTTAGATTGTAGTAGATTGCGGCAGATTCAAGAATATGTTGTATTAGGCATGATATAAACATACAGAGGTACCTGTTACAAAGTTAGCAAGATGATCAAATTACAGGAATTATTGAAATCTATTGTCGAGATAGAGACTTTAGATTTTTTTTCTATATTGTGACACTGATTGTCAGATATTCTGAGTGTTTGGTTGTATGAGATTTTATTATACCATCCTCCGATTAATGGACTATCAGATGTGATTATCCAGATTTTCGAGGATATGCTCAGAATTATAGTACTAGATTCGGTACTAGTTGATTGATTATTTGCCACTTTATTACTATAATTCCTGTGACAGCTATCTGATAGATATAGAGACAGGATTTTGCGTTTAGATGATAAGAAAAGCAGAATTGTCTTTATATTGAAATGATATGTTAGAAATATCAGCTATCAAACCAGATATGAGTCAAGAAAAGATAGAGAATGTGAAGATTGATTTGAACAGAATGAGAATAGAGCAGCATTGACAGAGCTAGCAAATGAGTAACAGATATAGATTTGAAGCCTGAACATAATGATCAACAAATAATTAAGTTCTTTCACAAGCATCATTAGGTTCAGAAAGAGATTTCAGAAGCTTTGAGTATTTGATCTAGCTTATTGATTAATACTCAATCTCGAATTGTCAGACAGATGACTTGTTATTCATATGCATTTGCTGAATAATATCAGCTAGAATATGTATGTGCATTCAATTCAGATAAAACCGAAGCAGATCAGATTTTAAGAGAAGCCGACTAACTTATGCAGAGTTAGATCACGAGAAAGAGAAACTTAGATCTAAGCTGACTCAGTGATTATATGTTCAGGAGAATAGATATGATTGCAGAAGCGATCAAAAAGAAGATTAAGATACGGTTAAAGAGAAAATTTCAGAATAAATATCTAAAGCTCACAGAATTAAAGTCGGCATTACTTCAGTTAGCTATACCGCTGACGAGAATCAGCAGTAAGATCGAATGCGATTTCGAGGACGAAATCATTCCTTAGAGGGGAGGAATTATATGGCCCAATATTAAGTTCTTAATGACGGGATTTAAGAGTTAAATTCCGAATAAGAGTGAAAAGATGAATTTAAGAATTTATGGAAATTAGAGATTTCAATTTCGGGTCAAAAATATGTAATTTGAGAATTTTTGGATTTTAAGATTTTAATATCCGGAATACTTAAATTAAAAGCTTAAAAATATTTGAATTGATATTTATGGAATTTAAGATGTAAATTTCAAGATTATAAATATCAAAGATTTAATTTGAGGATGAAATCCGAGCAAGGGCCAATTTGCAAATATTGAGAAATTCAAGGACTAAAATGCGATAAGGTCCGAAAGTATTTAATTTTAATATGAGAATATTTAATTTTAGAATATTTAGAGTTTAGAATTAAATTCTAATATTCTTAAATTATTTAGGATTGAAATTGAATAAAATCGCTTGTCCAGGGATTAGTTTGCAATTAGGCCAAGGTTCAGGGGCCAAACTACAATTTCCTTACAACTTGGCCATAAAAACGTGTAATAAGGATGAAAAGTGATCAAATTCCCAGCCAAAAAACCGAGAGAGATGAGAGAAAGGGTTCCAAGCCATTTTTGATATTTCAAGCTCCGATAAAAATCGATCCGCCCGGTAGAATTTCTGATTGAGCATATATTTGCGATCACGGATCCGAGTGCTACGTTTCTGACGTAAGTTTTAAGATGTTCTACCATGTTTGAATTTTATGATGTTGTTAGAATTAAGATTTGATTGTATAAACATGTTCTAGCATATACGACGATAGCATATCTAAGACGGATCAAGAAAAGATCATCGTTCGAACATGATTTCGATTTTTAAAGAATTTTCAAAATTCTGAATTTTTAGGGCTGATGATTTCGAGATTGTGCTGCTAATTTAATGATGCTATGTAGTAGCCCGGTTCCATTTTACAAGATTAAGTTATTTTAAACATGTTAGAAAATGACATATAATTTTAAAAGTGTCAAAACATGTTTAAAGAGTACTTATTTGGTTAAAATAAGTGGAAAATCAGATCTGTAACGTCCGAAAATGGTGAGGTAGGTCCCGGGGGTCCCGGAGGACCAAAACCAGTTCGGAAGCATGAGAAACAGTTCGGAGCTACCGGGCAGATCGGAGCTTCTGATCCGAGAACGGAGCTTCCGATCCGAGAACGGAGCTTCCAATCTCAACCAGAAATAGGTGTCAAGGAGATGGAAACATGTGGCCAGATGTAGGAGATCGGAGCTTCCGATCCTGCGATCGGAGCTTCCGATCTCGGCAGTCCAAAACGTGGCAAACATGCACCGATCGGAGCTTCCGATCGTGGCCTATAAATAAGGGTCCGAATCCCTCATTTTTAAGTGCAATTTTCCCTCCCCTCTCTCGGTAATCGCTCTATTTAAGGGCTTCGAGACTCTTTCTTTAAGAGTTGGAGTAGGAAATAGTTTATTTTATAGTGGACAGTGTCCGCAATAGCAGCCAGGCGGCGAAGCTCTGGCAAGGCATCTAGGAGTCGTAGCTAGGCTATGCCCAGGCTTTGGGGCATGCGACATTAGCGGGCTGACGACGGATGAAGGTATGGCTTTGATTCCCTATAGTAAATAGGGAGTAGGCTATAGTTTAATTAAGGCTTTTAGAGCCTAGTAGGTGAAGTTTGGCATGCTAGGTAATGCATGGTTATTTATGTTGTAGTGCTACATGGTAGGCTTGGACCTAGAGGGGGAGCTTCTAGGATCTGCCTTAGTAAGGTACGAAAATATTATTCGAGATATCCAGATTAAGTATGCATGTATTATGTGTTTGCATGGATTATGTGATTGCATGTTTTATATGCCTTTATATACAGCATGCCATGGCTGTATGTTGCATACATGAGCATATTGAGCTTTTACCTTAGAGGTATCTTCTAGTAGGGCGCTCACCCTACGAGTTTGTGGATGGTTGGATACGTAAGTTTTGTGTCAGGTCACCTTTATGTTTGGACACATGTACTAGTATCAGGTCACCATTATCCATTGGGTATATGATCAACCTCCTGATGCGACGTCGCAGCCTGCTATATACCCTGGGCCCGGTCTATGAGCTTCTTTCTTGACCTGAGAGTCTTGGTACCCAGTTCACTTGCATACATGCACACATAACACCGTATACTCATACTCTCGTACTGAGCATGTTAGGCTCACTTCCGGTTATTTTTTGTTGGCTGGATGCCCTATTCCATGGGGCAGATGCAGGTAGTTCTCCCGGAGACAGGGAGGTTAGGTGGTGACCAAGGCTGGATAGAGGGGTTGACAACTAGGTTTTGCTTACCTGGTATTTGACTTACTTTAATTCCGTAGTTTCTCTGATTAAGATTATTTTATTAATTAATTGCATGCTTAAGCTTCTGATTAGTAGGTGATCACGGTGCGGGTCACTACATTTATGGTATCAGAGCATGCAATAAGATTCTTTGGGACATAGTATTGATTTTGGGTTATCCTTTGTAGGATTACAAGTTGGATTCAATAATGATAGCAGTATCAAGAATTGGAATAGCAGGATGTCAAGGCTTTTCCAAGATCGTCATTGCCAAGGTTGGCAACAGAAGTTTGTATTATGTGGATCCCAGCAGGATGGAGCTGGTAGAGAAGATCCAGTTTTCAACGCCAGGTGCTTCTCCAGGTTGAAAAGAATGTGTGACATGTAGTCATACATTCTGAGTCGACCAAGGAAGCCACCCCGGAAGACTCTCCTCTAGTAGTTGGAGAGATTGACGGGAAAATCTTGTCTCATCTACCAGATAAGGAACCCAACAATATTGGAAGGATCCGGTAGATTAGCAAGATTTTATTCTTTGAGATCTTGTGAGGTAGAAGTTCTGCTGACATGAGTAGCAGACGGGAAACTTCACGTTCAAGATCAGTAGACGGAATGAAAGACTTCCGCATGAATTTAAATACTTTATTTGGTTGTAAACAGTATTTCAATTGTAATCAGATGTATTAAAGATTTCAGTATTTGATGTAATTAGTTATTGTTGTATTGTACATCTTTCAGTGTAATCTTTTGATTAAGTTATGTATTACATGGGATTGTAATAAAGATTGTATTAGAACCTGGATTTGTGGTTCAAGTGTTGTAATCTTTGAGATTAACTTGGTTATTTTGAATAAAAGACTGATCATTGTTTTAAATAGTACATGGGAATTTTGCATGTTTTCAATGAATAGTTCTAGATGTTTTACCTAAAATATTCTATTTAGCCAAGTGTTTGCCAGGGATGATGTGACTCATCAAGACGCATGAATGTTTGTTCTAGACGTATTTTCTTATAACAGTTGGCTGCTTTGATCTTTTTAGGTTGTTACCTAGTGATGATGGATTTTCATCAGGATGACAGATTAACTAATACCAAGAGTTGTGGATTGTGACCAGTACTAGACATGAGGGGGCGCCACCCTTAGTCGGTTATTCCTCTGGAAATTTCTATACTTCGGAGATTGTTTGAAGGCCTTGGTGCTCCAGGGACTATATAGGGAAGGCTACTCAGTTTAGAAATTTGGCAACAGTCACAACAGGGTATGACTTTGGATAGGACAGATACCAGGTGGGGTATCAAGGTTTAGTTATCGTTTATTTGAGATAAAGATATTCCGTTGTCAAAACAATCTTGGAATGGATTTTTCCTTGACAAGTAATTGTTCTGAGTAGATAAGTTTTTGATCTTGATTTGTGATATCGGGATTTAATCCAAGAGATTAGTTGAATTGATATTCAACAGGATTTAATTATTAAATGCTTGTAGACTCTGGATTTGAGTTGTGCCTCTACAGAGAATTTTCCTTGTCCAATGATTTTGGTCCAGAAAGGAATGATTGCATAATATCAGAGACTCAGGGATGAGTTATGCCAGTGTGCTCTTGACTATCGGGTTCCGAGATGGTATAGTAAGTGCGACCTTATGCCGGTGTACTCTGGAAGGATTCATTTGTTTCAGTTTGGCATTATAGGAAGACTTACCTCAGTCTCGTTGTTTGTATAGTCATAGCAATAGGTATAATTATCAGTAGATTATTCAGGATTTATTTGAGTCTTCTGGAGTTATACTTGGTACTGGATTAGTTCCAAGGGATTTGAGTTATCGTCTGACTTCATCAGAGATACAGACTTTCGTTTCCGTGGACAGAATAGTCTTGGAAAGGATTCCTTGACAAGTGAATATTCTGGACGTGTAGTTCTCGCACGTGATACTGGGGGAGAACCAGGAGGTTTTACCAGTATTGTCTGATTTTATCATAGGTATTTTAGTGATCAGGATCTTGATTACGAGATGAACAGGAAATTCTAAGTGATGAGTTTACTTAGGTAAATTTTCCTGTAAGAATTGGAATTCAATCGATGGATTGTCAAGCAAAGAAGAATTTTATCAGGGCACTGTGATGACTTATACTAGGAAACGTGAACTATGATCAACGATAGACATGGGAGAGTATATTTCCATTGATATTCTGGAAGTCTTTTGTACTTCAGGAAAGGATGGAAAATTTACTCAGTCTAGAGATCATTTCAACAGTTACGTTAAAAATATAGTTTGGTATCAGTTTGATAACCTTGAAAAGATACTCGATTCTATTGACAGATGTCATGAGCCTGCTAAATTACAGCATGGATTCATCAGTATGAAAATTCACTTGGTTAGTGAAAGCTGGGCACTTAGGTGTTCATGTATGTTTTGAAATGGTCAGTTAAACTGGTGCAAGTTTGGTGCCCAGTGACTATTTGCAATTATTTGTCTGAGATTGATACAGATGTTATAACCCGTGATGGGAGAGCTAAATATTCTTTTGCATAAAGAATGATTAGAATTATTCACTTTTTGATAGACTGAAAAGATGAGTAGAGTACTCAGATATTCAGTTCTCAGGAATGATTTGAAGTAATTCTCGGACTTCAGTGACAAAAATTGATCTAGCAAGCATTTGAATTTTAATGAATACTAACAGGATAACATCAAGTGTTTAGACATGGAAAAAGGACATCAGCTAAGATCTAAGGTTATCAGATCCAGCGAGATTGTTGTCACTGATTTTTCAGGATGTCTAATGGATGCATTGATTAGTCTGATTCGATGAGATCGATTCAGGGGTTTTTTCTAGGTTGTATTGTTTTTAGGACTTTGCCTAAGAGGGATGAAATGGTTTTGTTCATCCAGTAGTGCATGTCAGGATTCAACAAAAAATGATTATCCGTGAGAGGATAAGCAATATTCTCATTTTCAGGTGTTATCTAAAGTTATGAGATGGGTGTCAATATAAATTGGCACTAGAGATTGCACTAATCGATTTGTTAATCAACAGAATAATTGTATTGATATTTTCCAAGAAGAAAACCTGAGAGGTTCAAGAAATCAAGAATTGTGGACAATGACGTTGTCACAGTTGTTATGACAAGTGTTACTCATAAAGTATGCGAATCCTTTCGGTGTAGAAAAATTTGCGTCTGAGGTTCTTTCTGGTGGAAAGGAATGAAGAAAAATGTGTATTAGTATGCTTCTATATGTTTGGTGTATCAGTAGGTCAAGGCAGAACACTGACAACTTGGAGTATTGCTACACAGTTTATCCATTCCTTAGTGGAAATGGGAGTTGATCATGATGGACTTCGTGACCCATTTACCGGTAAGCTCGAGGAATTGTGATGCTATTTGGGTTGTGGTGGACTGACTCACCAAGTCAGCACATTTATTCCTTATAACCGAGACTTTAGTTTTGATAGGATGGCACGATTGTACATCCAGGATATTGTTCGATTGCACGGAGTGCCTGTGAGCATCGTCAGCGATCGAGATCCCAGGTTTACTTCCAGGTTCTGGGGAGTCTTCAGCGCGCTATGGGTACTACTATTAGTTTGAGTACAGCATATCACCCAGAGACTAACGGGCAGTCAGAGCGCATGATTCGTACTCTTGAAAACATGTTGCGAGCATGTTCTATGGATTTTGGTCCAGCATGGCAAGATCAGTTGCCATTGATTGAGTTCACGTACAACAACAGTTACCATCACAGTATTGGGATGGCTCCGTTTGAGGCGTTGTACGGGCGACGATGTCGTACTCCACTGTTCTGGGAGGAAGTGTGGGAGCGACAGGTTGAGGGACCAGAGTTAGTCCAGCAGGCTGTTGATATTGTTGGACAGATCAAGAAGAGAATTAAGGTTGCACAGGATTAATAGCTAGTTATGCGAATGTCAAGCGCAGACCTTTACAGTTTGAGGTGGGTGAGAAAGTATTCCTGAAAGTATCACCATTTCGCAGGATTTTTGAGATTTGGTTAAGCTATCTCCTAGGTTTATTGGTCCATTTGAAATATTGGAAAGTGTTGGAGATCTGGTTTACAGGTTGGCTTTACCCCCGTATTTGTTTAAGTATCCACGACGTGTTCCATGTTTCACTGTTACGACAGTATGTGGCGGATGAGTCTCATATCTTATAGCCGTCTGAGGTACAGTTGGACTCGAATTTGACATATGTGGAGAGACCTTTGCATATCATAGGTCACAAGGAAAAGGTGTTACGCAACAAGACCATTCCTCTTGTTCTAGTTCAGTGGCAGCGCCAAGGCACTAAGAAGGCCACTTGGGAACTTGAGAGTCGTATGCGTACAAATTATCCAGAGCGATTTTGAATTGTTGTAATTTCAGGTTGTAACTTGTAAAATGAATCAGTTTGAATAAAAGATGATTATTCAATATTTTACTGCATTCAGTACTTAAGATTGTTCGAGGACAAAATATCTTAAGTAGGGGGAGAATGTAGTAGCCCGGTTCCATTTTACAAGATTAAGTGATTTTAAACATGTTAGAAAATGACATATAATTTTAAAAGTGTCAAAACATGTTTAAGTAGTCCTTATTTGGTTAAAATAAGTGGAAAATCAGATCCGAAACGTCCGAAAATGGTGGGGTAGGTCCCGGGGGTCCCGGAGGACCAAAACCAGTTCAGAAGCATGAGAAACAGTTCGGAGCTACCGGGCAGATCGGAGCTTCCGATCCGAGAACGGAGCTTCCGATCTCAACCAGAAACAAGTGTCAAGGAGATTGAAACACGTGGCCAGATTCAGGAGATCGGAGCTTCCGATCCTGCGATCGGAGATTCCGATCTCGGCCGTCCAAAATGTGGCAAACATGCACCGATCGGAGCTTCCGATCAGGAGATCGGAGCTTCTGATCGTGGCCTATAAATAGGGGTCCGAATCCCTCATTTTTAAGTGCAATTTTCCCTCTCCTCTCCCGGTAATCGCTCTATTTAAGGGCTTTGGGACTCTTTCTTTAAGAGTTGGAGTAGGAAATAGTTTATTTTATAGCGGACAGTGTCCGCAGTAGCAGCTAGGCGGCGGAGCTCTGGCAAGGCATCTAGGAGTCGTAGCTAGGCTATGCCTAAGCTCTGGGGAATGCGACATCAGCGGGCTGACGACGGACGAAGGTATGGCTTTGGTTCCTTATAGTAAATAGGGAGTAGGCTATAGTTTAATTAAGGCTTTTAGAGCCTATTAGGTGATGTTTGGAATGCTAGGTAATACATGGTTATTTATGTTGTAGTGCTACATGGTACGCTTGGACCTAGAGGGGGAGCTTTTAGGATCTGCCTTAGTAAGGTACGGAAGTATTATTCGAGATATCCAGATTGAGTATGCATGTATTATGTGTTTGCATGGATTATGTGATTGCATGTGTTATATGCCTTTATATACAACATGTTATGACTGTATGTTGCATACATGAGCATATTGAGCTTTCCGATCTCAACGAGAAACAGGTGTCAAGGAGATTGAAACACATTGCCAGATGCAGGAGATCGAAGCTTCCGATCCTGCGATCGGAGCTTCCGATCTCGGCCGTCCAAAACATGGCAAACATGCACCGATCGGAGCTTCCGATCAGGAGATCCGAGCTTCCGATCGTGGCCTAAAAATAGGGGTCCGAATCCCTCATTTTTAAGTGCAATTTTCCCTCTTCTCTCTCGGTAATCGCTCTATTTAAGGGATTTGGGACTCTTTCTTTAAGAGTTGGAGTAGGAAATAGTTTATTTTATAGCAGACAGTGTCCGCAGTAGCAGCCAGGCGGCGGAGCTCTGGCGAGGCGTCTATGTTGGTAAACTGTGTTCAGATCAATTAGAATTGATACCCGGTGCAGTGGAAGTTTAAAAATTTATTTTATTAATATGGAACAATTCCATATCTGGGTATCAAAACTTTTACGATTAAATTTATGTAAGTAAAATAAATAATCACAATTAAATATTTTACCTTAAAATCTCGAAGAGAGATTATGGACACCAACAGAATTTAATCTGCTCTTGTTGTATATCCCTGGAACTGATGAACGAACGTTTCTTCAATCAGGTCCACGAATAGAAAACAAAACCCTCTGATTGACTGCACTAGAAATCAATCAGAAGTTCACGTAGAGAATAAACAGATATGATCTGTTAATTCAGAATTGTAATTTTTCACAAAAATCACAAGACTGAATTTTCTCCGAAAAGGGACAAGGATTTTCGAAAAACCCTTAGAAAATAATATGTGTGTTTTCAAAAATTTGATGAATGAATTGCATGCAATTTTCGAACACTGCACATATATTTATAGATAATTTCTAGTTATAATTGTATCAGGACTCTAACTCCTTAAAGCCCACAATCCATAACTTAAGCCCAACAAGCCAAGCCTGTTGTTATAGAAATTAATATAAAATTCATCGTGACTCCGATTGATAAACTGATTTCACCAATATGCACAGAAACCATTTCTGCATCTTTTAGAGTCAAGATAATTTTTCTGAATCCGAATTCAGTGATTTTCAAAAATGCCCATCCCTATGTCATTTTAGAAAATCCCACTCCCTTTAGTTAAGAAGTCCAACTTCTCTTTCATTAAATTTAACTCTTTAAATTTAACTATCTCTACGGGGTTTTAGTAATCCATTACTTGTGTAACCCTCAATGGTTCAGGAATACAGCTAGACGTGGGCTCACAACTCCTTGTGACTCGGAACAACAATTTTCGACTTACCCATCGAATCATGGTAAGAGCGCCTAGCAACATCGCCCCATGATTCCCTAGGTATTACTGATAGTGCCTGCAAGAACCACTAGATTTTGGTTAGCGTACAGTACGGTCCCTTCAACCATATATCCCGATCGAATCAACAACCATTGGTGCATCGAGAGTCGTTCGAGATTCGATAACTATGCATAACATCTTGGAGATCTATTAGTGACATCGCATGTGTTACTAGGATAACCCATTAACCTAAAACACATCATGTACTCTGGCCAGAGATTCGTCACACTAATATCTCCTCAGATGGCATAGGATATCCACACTCGCAAGTATGTGGTGAATCCTTGACAACAAAGCATCGACTCCTATATGTGTCGTAATTATACCCAATCCCGACACCTGATGACCCCAATAGAGTCGGTAAACGAGTCAAAGTACAGTACTAGCATATAGAGTCTCAATGATGTTTCAAGTAATAAGGACTAATGGTGTACAACCAAAACCACGGACTTTATCCACTCGATAAGTGATAACCACTTGGAAAGTCCGAATAGGGTAGTTCGATCATTCATCATATGAATATTCATTTGCATGCTTTGAACATCTCTATGTTCCATACCAATGAAACGTGGTACTCGGCATCGCAAATGCTAGTCTCAATCTCAAGCGATCCTTATCCTTATTTGCGGACGGCTCAATTGACTAGGAACAGTTTAGAATATACAGTGACTATAAGATGTGTTTCATGATAGCCATCCCCATGTGCTACCCCATCTTACATACACTATAGTATATTCAAGGTCTTTATCAAAACAACAATAGTATATCATAATATAACAATATGAAGAAAGATAAAGTCAATGCCATTATAAAAGTGTAAATTGTATTAAACAAAAGATTATTTTACATAGAGTCATAAAAGCCCTTAGCCACAAGTTGGCTAACCGGGCACCCACTCTTTCAATCTCCCACTTGCCCTAAAGCCAACTAGTCATACTTCGTAATCCCATTGCTTCGCGATGTTTGTCAAACAATGATCCTGGCAAGGGCTTAGTAAGCGGATCAGCGATATTGTCTGTAGAGGCCACTCTCTCGACACTGATGTCTCCTCTTTCCACAATCTCCCGGATGATGTGGTATTTCCTCAGTACGTGTTTGGACTTCTGATGAGACCTTGGCTCTTTTGCCTGAGCAACGGCACCCGTGTTGTCACAGTACACCGGGACTGGACCAACAGCTTCAGGAATTACACCCAACTCTTGGATGAATTTCCTTATCCAAACCGCCTCTTTAGCAGCAGCTGATGCGGCAATGTATTCTGCCTCAGTGGTGGAATCCGCTGTGGTGTCCTGCTTGGAACTCTTCCAAGAGACAGCACCGCCATTGAGCACGAATACAAATCCAGAGGTTGATTTCGAGTCATCCACGTCACATTGGAAGCTAGAGTCGGTATAGCCTTCCAACTTCAATTCTCTCCCTCCATAAACCATGAATAAATTCTTAGTCCTTATCAAGTACTAAGAATATCCTTCACGGCTTTCCAATGCATTTGACCGGGATTGGCTTGGTATCTGCTCGTGACGCTCAGAGCATAGGCCACATCCGGTCTGGTAGATATCATCCCATACATGATACTACCTATGGCTGACGCATATGGAACGTGTGTCATCTTCTCTATCTCTTCGTCAGTCTTGGGACACATAGACTTGGATAGAGAAACTCCATGACACATAGGTAGATGTCCTCTCTTGGACTCATCCATAGAAAACCTTTTCAATATGGTGTCGATGTAGGTTGATTGAGTGAGTCCTATCATTCTTTTAGATCTATCTCTATAGATCTGAATTCCTAGAATATAGGATGCCTCACCTAAATCCTTCATCGAGAATCTACCTGATAACCATATCTTTGTTGACTGCAACATCCCTACATCATTCCCCATGATTAGGATGTCATCAACATAAAGTACTAAGAATGTTACCGCATTCTTAACTACTTTCTTGTACACGCATGGTTCCTCCGGGTTCTTGATGAAACCAAAATCCTTTATTGTTTCATCAAATTTCTGGTTCCAACTTCTTGATGCTTGTTTGAGACCATAGATTGATCTCTGAAGCTTGCATACCTTATGCCTCGCTTCCCATGGATGTGTATCTCTCAGGCTGCATCATATAGATCTCTTCCTTAATGTTTCCATTAAGAAATGCAGTCTTTACATCCATTTGCCATATCTCATAGTCATACCATGCTGCTATGTCAATAAGGATTCTTAAGGACTTGAACATTGCGACTGGTGAAAAGGTTTCATCATAGTCTAACTCCTTGTCCTTTGAGTATAACCTTTTGCCACTAATCGTGACTTGTAGGTCAATACTTTTCCATCAGGCCCAAGCTTTCTCTTGTAGATCCATTTGCACCCAATTTGAACAATTCCATCGGAGGATCTACTAAAGACCAAACTTGGTTAGAATGCATCGAGTCTATTTCCGATTTCATAGCTTCAAGCCATAAATTCGAATCCGCATCAGAAATTGCTTGCTTGAAGTTTTTTGGATCACATCCAATGAACGGGTTCACTTTGATCCCCTTCAAGAAGAAGACCATATCTAATAGGAGGCCTAGATGTCCTCTCGGATCTCCTAGTAATAGGCGTGTCTTGTGATGATTCTTGAGGTGTAGAAACGCTATTTTGTATCTCGGGTTCTTCTCGAATTTCTTCAAGTTCCATCATCTTGCCTTTCTTATCCAATAAGAACTCCTTCTCCAAGAAGGTGGCATTCCTTGAAACAAACACTTTTGTTTCATCAGGATGATAGAAATAATATCCGATTGAATTCTACGGATACCCTACAAAATAACCATAAAGTGGATCGACTATCCAATTTATCTCCCACTGTCTCCTTCACGTAAGTAGGACATCCCCAAATCCTCAAGTACGAATACTTAGGAGCTTTGCCATTCCATACCTCGTATGTTGTTTTATTTACTGCTTTAGTGTGGACGTTGTTTAACAACAATACCGCCCGTTTCAAGCGCGTAGCCCCAAAACGAAGGTGGGAGCTCAGTGAAGCTCATCATGGATCGAACCATGTCCAACAAAGTTCGATTGCGATGCTCCGAAACACCATTAAGCTGCGGTGTCATAGGAGGAGTCCACTGGAGAGAGAATCCCATTCTCTTTTAGATAGTCCAAAAACTCGGTACTCAAGTATTCTCCACCTCGATCCGATCGAAGTGCCTTAATACTTTTACCTAGTTTGTTTCTCTAGTTCAGCCTTGAATTCTTTTAACCTTTCAAATGCTTCAGACTTATATTTCATTAAATATAAATACCCATACCTAGAATGATCATCAGTAAAGGTAATGAAGTAGGTGTTGCCACATTTAGTACCAATCCTAAATGGACCGCAAACATCTGTATGGATCAAATCCAACAGATTTTGACTACGCTCAGGTTTCCCTTTGAAAGGAGATTTAGTCATTTTTCCCTTTAGGCAGGACTCACAAGTAGGTAGAGAGTTAATATCAGGACATATCAAACATGCCCTCTTCCACTAGCTTGTTCCATCCTCCTTGAGGAAATGTGACCTAGCCTAGCATGCCAAAGGTTTGCCGGGTTTTGACTATCATTTTTCCTTTTAATTGTTGTTACGGGTTTATCAACAATTCAT
The DNA here is from genome assembly GCF_033568475.1 of Henckelia pumila. Classification (NCBI taxonomy): domain Eukaryota; kingdom Viridiplantae; phylum Streptophyta; class Magnoliopsida; order Lamiales; family Gesneriaceae; genus Henckelia; species Henckelia pumila. The sequence goes on along the minus strand of NC_133122.1, from coordinate 122,260,752 downwards.
TGGAACGTCTTTTAATTTTAAGCTATATAGATCATTTTCAAGTTGTCTATTTTCCAATCAAACATTCATTCTTGTAAATATTGCAAATCCCATTCACAAACCATTGCAAGAAACCATCTCTATCAAGCATAGAAATAGATATAATGTTTTTGACCAAATCTGGAACATATAAAAACATCTCTCAAAAATAACTTAAAATTGTTCTGCAAAACTAAATAAATGTCTCCTATAGCTTTGGCTTCGACTCTAGAACATTCCCGAGCCTTAGCTGGGTCTCCTCCATCCTTAGCTTACGACTTCTTGTCATCACCTGCAAATCATTGCAAATATGAGATCCACATCCGGTAATCCTCCAATACCCAAGAAGAAGTATTAAGCGAAACATTTATTTCAATGTAAAACATACCCTTTGCAGTTCGCACCTGTTCGAGGTATTCCTTGCAGTTACGTTTCCAATGACCGGGTTTCTTGCAGTAATGGCAAACGTTTTTCATCTTTATCCCAATTGAAGTCTTTGGCCTTTCCCTTCTTATTTGGTACAATCTTCTTGGGCAGGGCAGAACGTTTCTTACCCTTTCCACTTGGTCCTTTCTTAGAGTTCTAGAAGAGGAGTCAACCAAGAGTACCGGTTTATCCTTCTTTAGTGTGGCTTCATATGTGACAAGCATATTGACCATCTCTTCAAGGGTGGACCTCTATCTTGTTCATATTGAAGTTCATCACAAAACCAGTCAAACGATGAAGGAAGTGATAGAAGCAACAAGTCCGCGCTAAGTTCATGCTCCAAAGTCAAGTCGAGTGTTACAAACTTTTCAATGAGCCCAATCATGTGCACCCCATGCTCACGGACCGACGTCCCATCTCGCATGCGGCTCGTCATGAGCTCTCTGATGGTGGCATACCTCTCCGACCTTGACTGAGCTCCAAAGAGTTCCTTGAGGTTCTTGTGAATGTCAGCAGCATTCAAGGCATCCTCGAATCTCCATTGAAGCTCATCAGACATCGAAGCCTGCATGTAGCATTTAGCCTTGATATCATGGTCCGCATCATAAATCAAGTTTGGCCAACTCTTCCGGACTTGTAATTAGCCGGGGCTTCCTTCGGAGGCGGCTTCTCTAACATGTAGAAAGCTTTTTCCGAAGTAAGAATAATTTTCAACTTACGGAACCATTCCGTATAAATTGCGCCAGTCAATTTGTTTTGTTTGAAAATTGAAAACAGTGGATTGCGAGAAGTCATTGTAATAGTATACTGAAAAGGAAACAGACAATAATCAATGATTTGTTTAATTAATTTACTAAGACATAAAATATGGCGAATTTTATTTTATGAATTACACTCCCACTATTTTAACGATTTCACTACCCTCTAGTGAAAACGGAAAACTATTTTCTTTAGTGAGAACATGGAGTCCAATTGACAAATCATGATCCGAATAATATCAGCCAACTATAATTTTCAAAAGGTAGAGCCCAATAACTTCCAAAGTAACCCCCATGTTTTTACCTCATGTCCAATAAGGGCCCAATAATATGACGCCGTTTATTGTGACATGTCAATAACCCATCAATATTAAGTTGTGATGGACGGTCCCGCCATGATGGACAGCCCCCAATAATATGAGCCAATCCCATGGAGTATCCACACCCAACTAACAACAAGTGTCTATCCTATGTATCAGCCGTATCTACCGACGAACGGTGTCCCCCCCAAAAATATGAGCCAGGACCGTTATCCGAGGTTAGCATCTCATACATTGATCGTTGATTTGAAGGTAGGAATATGTCAACAAAATTTAAATTCCCTTTTTTATTAAATCGTTGTATATCAATTTTAAAAAAACTATATTAAACATTAGGGATTTTAAAATTAATGTGAAAATATAACACATCAAGCAATTTATGTCAGTCTTTCGGGAATCATTACCACTTTGTCTACAACACATGCATGACCACGGACAACAAACATACCAAATATTATTTAAAGACCTGGCAGAACTCACACCTGTAGACCAAATCGACCCGATGTAGCCGAATCCACGCTTACAAAGACCAATCATCCTAGGTGAAATGAAATGAATGCCCTTGGCAGAACCAAAAACCTTGAGCTATCCAATTTACAATTCTTATTCGTACCTACATTTCAGCCAATCCTCAGCATGGGATCCCACGCATTTCTATCTTACCTTCAAAACTCCGTATTCACCCACTAAGTCTAATAAATGAATACAATAAATGTTCGATGACAAATAATGGATGATTTCTTAGGTGTGGGAACCGGGCCCATAACCCAGGCCCACATTTTATTACCGTATAACAATCAACAGTGGGCTATACAGCCAAGCCCATTAAAAAACACCAACAACAATAGGACCACATGTTCAATCACCCTACCATACCCCCCAACCAACCCTTTGGTCAGTTGTGACAATCAATCATCTTATTTAAAAAACCAATAATTAATTCAATAATAAAAATAATTGTGAATAAACAATGCAAAGCCATCACTAAAGTTAAAAAAGATAGAAAACATAATTTTATCATATCCATACATAAGATCATATCTTATCATCAATTGTACCAAAATAATTAATTTTATAAAATCTATTTAACGGATAAAAATTTATAAATTTTCCAAAAATTCAAATTTATCCAAAAATCAATTTTAAAAATTTCGGACTCGAACAATTCGATCGATGCCTCGTGATCTAATCAAAAACAATTTTCGATCGGATCAAACACTAGAAATTCAAAAATTCAAAATTTTTTTAAAAAAATAAAATTTTAATTTCCCGAGCTGCCCGGGACAATCCCGGGCAGCCCGTCGCTGCCCTGTTTTTACCGTCAAAATTTTGATTTTTAAAAAATTTGTTTTGTTCAAAAACCGAGGCTTAAAAATTTGTACAATCGATTAATTTAATCGTTTGATCTGAGCAACCTGTCTCTGATACCATTGTTGGTAAACTGTGTTCAGATCAATTAGAATTGATACCCGGTGCAGCGGAAGTTTTAAAAATTATTTATTAATATGGAACGATTCCATATCTGGGTATCAAAACTTTTACGATTAAATTTATGTAAGTAAAATAAATAATCACAATTAATATTTACCTTAAAATCTCGAAGCGAGATTATGGACACAACAGAATTTAATCTGCTCTTGTTGTATATCCCTGGAACTGATGAACGAACGTTTCTTCAATCAGGTCCACGAATAGAAACAAAACCCTCTGATTGACTGCACTAGAAATCATTTAGAAGTTTGCGTAGAGAAAAAACAGATATGATCTGTTAATTCAGAATTGTAATTTTTCACAAAAATCACAAGACTGGATTTTCTCCGAAAAGGGACAAGGATTTTCGAAAAACCCTTAGAAAATATATAATATGTGTGTTTTCGAAAATTTGATGAATGAATTGCATGCAATTTTCGAACACTGCACATATATTTATAGATAATTTCTAGTTATAATTGTATCAGGACTCTAACTCCTTAAAGCTCACAATCCAA
>NC_133122.1:122202520-122257142 GCF_033568475.1 Henckelia pumila | reverse complement strand
GATTCGTTGGGCAAGTCCGGAAAGTGTTGTTCCGAGTCACAAGGAGTTGTGAGCCCACGGCTAGCTGTATCCCTGAACCATTGAGGGTCACACAGTGTAATGGAGTTTTAATCCCCGTTGAGATAGTTAAATTTAAAGAGTTAAATTTAATGAACTAAGGAGTTGGACTTCTTAAATAAGAGTAAGGGAGTAGGATTTCCTAAAATGACATTAGGGATGGACATTTTGGAAACCACTGAATTCGGATTCAGGAAAATTTATTTTGACTTTAAATGTGCAGAAATGGTTTCTGTGCACATTGGTGAAATCAGTTCATCAATCGGAGTCACGATGAATTTTATATTAATTTCTGACGAGCGGCTTTGCTTGTCGGGCCCCAGCTTATGACTAATGGGCCCTAAGGTGTTAGTGGCCTGCATTATAAATAAGTTATTTCAGTACAGAAATTACATACAACAGGTCATAATTTTTGAGAGCAAAAATCGAAAACCCTAGTTCCTCTCAAAGATTGTTTTCGGCGAACCCTCCCCATACTCTGCCCGAGATTTTCGGTCTGTGATTTTGAATCGCAGTAAGGAATAACGAATCAGATTCGTTTATTCTCTTCGCAGAAAACTTCTGATAGAGTTTCTAGTGCAATCTATCAGAGGACTTAAACCTCTGTTCGTGGACCTGATTGAAGGAGTTCATCGGTTCCAGGGAGAGACAACAAGAGCAGATCAAATCTGTTGGTGTCCCATTAATCTCGTTGCGAGATTGGAGGTAAAATTTAATAACTGTTATTTAAATTTTACACACACAATAATTTAATCGTTGAACGGTTGATACCCACACTATGGAATTGTTCCATAACAAAATTTTAAACTTCCGCTGCACCGGGTATCAATCGTGATTGATCTGACCGCCAGTTTTTTCCATCAGTGGTATCAAAGCCAGGTTGCTCAGATCAAACGATTAAATTAATCAATTGTACAAAATTTTTGAGTCTCGGTTTTTGAAACAAAATAAATATTTTTAAATAAAAAAAAAAATTTTCGGGGCAAAACCCGGGCAGCGATTGGATCGCTGCCCGGTGGGGCAGCAATTGTTGCTGCCCCGGGCGGCGCACGGCGCCGCCCAAAGGGGGCGCACGGCGCCGCCCAGGGCAGCGCTGTGCGCTGCCCAGGGGCGGCGCTCGGCGCCGCCCAGCGCAGCGCTGGGCGCTGCGCAGGGCGGCGCTCGGCGCCGCCCAAGGGCGGCGCCAGGCGCTGCCCTAAGGGGGCAGCTGGGCTGCCCCGGCCCGCGCCCCGGGTGCGGGCCGGCCCGGGAGTGTCCCGGGCGGCCCGCGGGGAAAAATTATATTTTTATTTAAAAATTAATTTTAATATTTAAAATTTTATTTTTGGTCGGTCAAAAATTGTTTTTGATTGGTTCACGAGATTTCGGATCGAATTGTTCGAGTCCGTAAATTTTAAAATTGATTTTGGATAAATTTGAATTTTTGGAAAATTTTAATATTTTATCCGTAAATTGAATTTTGAAATCCAATTATTTTGGACAATTGATGATAAGATATGATCTTATGATATATTAAGTAAAATATGATTTTATTTGTAAAATTGGATTTTATAGATAAAATATGATTTTATTTGATATAGAGATAAAATATGATTTTATATGTGAAATGAGATTTTATATATAAAAATGATTTTATTGTTTTAAATTTGAATTGCCACTGCATGTTATCCAATAAATTAATTTTGAATTAAATGTTATTGGATAAGGATGATCGATTGCCATGACCAATTTTGTAGGTGTATGTTAGGAATTTACATTTTGTTTTTATTGTTGTTGGTTTTATTAATGGGCCTGGTTTATGGCCCGATATGAATGTCATATGTAATAAAAGTGGGCTTGGTTTATAGCCCGTTCCCACCCCTAAAAATGTATCCCTACTTGTCATTTTATTTATTGTAAATACATTAGATTTAGTGGGAGATCAAGATTTGAAGACGGTGGGCCCAGCAGACAATAAAGACTGAAGAAATGTAAATTGGAAGCACATGTAATAGGATTGCATTGCATACTGCATATTACCTAGGATTGGACTAAGACCCGTGATTGGCAACCACGGGTCAATTAGAAATGGAATCGATCATCCTATATAATATTTGATATTACGATTGTATGCATGTTTAGACATAAATTGCGTGATCCGGCAAGCATGCAATAAAATGAATATGATGAGACAAATATTTTTATAATTAAAAATCCCTCATTTTAAATATGATTTAAAATTTATATCAAGATAAATAAAGGAAATTTAAATTTGTTTAAATGTTCCCACCTTCCATCAACGGTCAATGTATGTGATGCTACCCGCGGATACGGTCCGGCTCATATTATTGGGGGGGCCCGTCCGTCGGAAAGCTGTACATTGAATCGACAAATGTTGTAAGTTGGGTGGAACTCCCATGGGATCGGCTCATATTATTGGGGGATCCACATGGCGACCGTCCATCACAACTTAATATTGATGGGTCATCTTGACATGTCACTTTAAACGGCGTCATATTATTGGGCCCTTATTGGACATGAGGTAAACACATGGGGGTTGCTTTGGAAGCAATTGGGCTCTACCTTTTGAGAATTATGGTTGGCTGATATTATTCGGGACCATAAGTTTGTCAATTGGACTCCATGTTCTCACTAAGGAAAAAGTTTCCCGTTTTCACTAGAGGGTGGTGAAATCGTTAAAATAGTGGGAGTGAGATTCATAAAATTAAATTCGCCTATTTTATGTCTTAGTAAATTGTTAAACAATCATTGATATATGTCTGTTTTTTTCTTTTCAGTATTTCATACAATGAATTCGCGAAATCCATTATTCTCGATCCTCGAACAAAACAAGTTGACTGGCGCCAACTATACGGAATGGTTCCGGAAGTTGAAGATTGTCTTAACTTCGGAGAAAATGCTCTACGTGTTAGAGAAAGCACCTCCGAAGGAAGCACCAGCTGACATAAGTCCGGAGGAATTGGCCAAACTTGATGCATGGTGTGACCATGACATCAAGACCAAATGCTATATGCAAGCCTCGATGTCTGATGAACTCCAGAGGCGATTTGAGGACACGGTGAATGCTGCTGACATTCACACGCAACTCAAGGAACTTTTTGGGGCTCAGTCGAGGGCTGAAAGGTTCGCTACTGTTAAGGAGTTGATGACGTGCCGCATGCGTGAAGGGACTTCGGTCCGTGATCATGGGGTACGAGTGATTTGGCTCATACAGAAGTTGGCGACCCTAGATTTGGTGTTGGAGCATGAACTCAATGTGGATTTATTGCTTCTGTCTCTTCCTTCTTCATTTGATGGATTTGTGATAAATTTTAATATGAACAAGATAGAGGCCACCCTTGAAGAGATGGTCAATATGCTCGTTACATATGAATCCACACTTAAGAAGGATAAGCCAGCTTCTTGGTGGGCTCCTCATCTTCTGCGAAGAAGGGGCCAAGTATGAAGGGCAAGAAACGTTCTACCCCACCCAAGAAAGTTGAGCCCGAGAAGAAGCAAAAGACAAAGGCTTCAAACAATGGAAAATCCAAGGATGTTTGCCATTACTGCAAGAAGCCGGGGTCATTGGAAGCGCAACTGCAAGGAATATCTTGAGCAGTTGGGAACTGCAAAGGGTATGTTCTATATTGAAATAAACATGTCACTTAATACAACTTCTTGGGTATTGGATACCGGATGTGGATCTCACATTTGCAATGATTTGCAGGTGATGACAAGAAGTCGCAGGCTTAGAATGGGTGAGACCCAGCTGAGGCTCGGGAATGGTTCCAGAGTTGAAGCTACGGCCATTGGAGATGTTTGTTTGACTTTGCAGAACGGTTTTAAATTATTGTTAAGAGATGTTTTATTTGTGCCAGATTTAATTAAAACATTATTTCTATTTCTATGCTTGATAGAGATGGTTATTCTTGCAATTTTGTGAATGGGATTTGCAATATTTACAAGAATGAATGTTTAATTGGAAATGGACAACTTGAAAACGATCTATACAACTTAAAACTAAAAGACGTTCCAGTGAATTATGTTGATAAACCGGCGACAACAAACAAAAGGAAAATCGATAGTCAAAACCCGGAAAACCTTTGGCATGCTAGGCTAGGTCATATTTCCTCAAGAAGGATGAACAAGCTAGTGGGAGAGGGCATGTTTGATATGTCTGATATTAATTCTCTACCTACTTGTGAATCCTGCCTAAAAGCAAAAATGACTAAATCTCCTTTTAAGGGGAAACCTGAGCGTAGTCAGAATCTGTTGGATTTGATCCATACAGATGTTTGTGGTCCATTTAGAGTAGGGACTCAACATGGCCACACCTACTTCATTACCTTTACTGATGATTATTCAAGGTATGGGTATTTATATTTAATGAAATATAAGTCTGAAGCATTTGAAAAGTTCAAAGAATTCAAGGCTGAAGTAGAAAACAAGCTAGGTAAAAGTATTAAAGCACTTCGATCGGATCGAGGTGGAGAATACTTGAGTACCGAGTTTTTGGACTATCTGAAAGAGAATGGGATTCTCTCTCAGTGGACTCCTCCTATGACACCACAGCTTAATGGTGTATCGGAGCGTCGTAATCGAACTTTGTTGGACATGGTTCGATCTATGATGAGCTTCACTGAGCTTCCACCTTCGTTTTGGGGCTATGCGCTTGAAACGGCGGCGGTATTGTTGTTGAACAACGTCCACACTAAAGCAGTGGACAAAACACCATACGAGTTATGGAATGGCAAAGCTCCTAAGTATTCGTACTTGAGGATTTGGGGATGTCCTGCTTACGTGAAGCGGACAGTGGGAGATAAGTTGGATAGTCGATCCAGCTTATGTTATTTTGTAGGTATCCGAAGAATTCAATCGGATATTATTTCTATTATCCTGCTGAAACAAAGGTGTTTTGTTTCTAGGAATGCCACCTTCTTGGAGAAGGAATTCTTATTGGATAAGAAAGGCGAGATGATGGAACTCGAAGAAGTTCGAGAAGAACCCGAAATGCAAAATAACGATCCTACACCTCAGGAACCATTGCTGGACACGCCTGCACCTAGAAGATCCGAAAGGACTTCTAGACCTCCAGTTCGATATGGTCTTCTTCTTGAAGGGGATCAAGATGAACCCGACATTGGATGTGATCCAAGAAACTTCAAGGAAGCAATTTCTGATGCGGATTCGAATTTATGGCTTGAAGCTATGCAGTCAGAATTGGATTCGATGCATACAAACCAAGTTTGGTCTTTAGTAGATCCTCCCGATGGAATTGTTCCGATAGGGTGTAAATGGATCTACAAAAGAAAGCTTGGGCCTGATGGTAAGGTATTGACCTACAAGGCGCGATTGGTGGCTAAAGGTTATACTCAGGCAAAGGCAAGGAGTTGACTATGATGAAACCTTTTCACCAGTTGCAATGTTCAAGTCCATAAGAATCCTAATTGCCATAGCTGCATGGTATGACTATGAGATATGGCAAATGGATGTGAAGACTTGCTTTTCTTAATGGAGACATTAAGGAGGAAATCTATATGAAGCAGCCTGAGGGGTACACATCCATGGGAAGCGAGCATAAGGTATGCAAGCTTCAGAGATCAATTTTATGGTCTAAAACAAGCATCAAGAAGTTGGAACCAGAAATTTGATGAAACAATAAAAGATTTTGGTTTCATCAAGAACCCGGAGGAACCTTGCGTGTACAAGAAAGTAGTTAAGGATGCGGTGACATTCTTAGTACTTTATGTTGATGACATCCTACTCATTGGGAATGATGTAGGGATGTTGCAGTCAACAAAGATATGGTTATCAGGTAGATTTTCGATGAAGGATTTGGGAGAGGCATCCTACATTCTTGGGATACAGATCTATAGAGATAGGTCTAAGAGAATGATAGGACTCACTCAATCAACCTACATCGATACCATATTGAAACGGTTTTCAATGGATGGGTCTAAAAGAGGACATCTACCCATGTGTCATGGAGTTTCTCTATCCAAGTCTATGTGTCCCAAGACTGATGAAGAGATAGAGAATATGACACATGTACCATATGCGTCAGCTATAGGTAGTATCATGTATGGGATGATATCTACCAGACCGGATGTAGCATTTGCTCTGAGTGTCACGAGCAGATATCAGTCTAATCCTTGTCAAATGCATTGGAAAGCCGTGAAGGACATTCTTAAGTACTTACGAAGGACTAAGAATATGTTCATGGTTTATGGAGGACGAGAACTCAAATTGGAAGGCTATACCGACTCTAGCTTCCAAAGTGATGTGGATGACTCGAAGTCAACCTCTGGATTTGTGTTCATGCTCAATGGCGGTGCTGTCTCTTGGAAGAGTTCCAAGCAGGACACCACAGCGGATTCCACCACTGAGGCTGAATACATTGCAGCATCAGCTGCTGCTAAAGAGGCCGTTTGGATGAGGAAGTTCGTCCAAGAGTTGGGCGTTATTCCTGAATTTGTTGGTCCAGTCCCGGTGTACTGTGACAACACGGGTGCCGTTGCTCAAGCAAAGGAACCAAGGTCTCATCAAAGATCCAAACACGTACTGAGGAAATACCACATAATCCGGGAGATTGTGGAAAGAGGAGACATCATTGTCGAACGAGTGGCCTCTGCAGACAATATCGCTGATCCGCTTACTAAGCCCTTGCCAGGACCATTGTTTGACAAACATCGCGAAGCAATGGGTCTACGTAGTATGACTAGATGGCTATAGGGCAAGTGGGAGATTGTAAGAGTGGGTGCCCAGTGAGCCAACTGTGTGGCTATGGGCTTTGATGACTCTTTGTATAAACAATCTTTTGTTTAATATTATTTACACTTTTATGGCAATGACTTTATATTACTTCATATTGTTATATTGTGATATACTATTGTTGTTTTGATAAAGACCTTGAATATACTATAGTGTATGTAAGATGTGGTAGAACATGGAGATGTCTATCATGAAATACATCTTATAGTCACTGTATATTCTAAAAACCGTTCCTAGTCGATTGAGCCGTCCGATAATAAGGATAAGGATCGCTCGAGTTTGAGACTAGCATTTGCGATGCGGAGTACCACGTTTCATTGGTAGGGAACATGGAGATGTTCGAAGCATGCAAATGGATATTCATAGGATGAATAATCGAACTACCCTATCCGGACTTTCCAAGTGGTTATCACTTATCGAGTGGATAAAGTCCGCGGTTTTGGTTGTACACCATTAGTCCTTACGACTTGAAACATCATGGAGACTCTATATGCTAGTGTTGTGCTTTGACTCGTTTACCGACTCTATGGGGGTCATCAGGTGTCGAGATTGGGTACAGTTACGACACATATAGGAGTCAATGCATTGTTGTCAAGGATTCACCACATACTTGCGAGTGTGGATATCCTATGCGATCTGAGGAGATATTAGTGTGATAAATCTCTGGCCAGAGTAATTGATGTGATTTAAGAAATGGTTTCTTAGTAGCACATGCGATGTCACTAATTTGATCTTCAAGATGTATTGCATAGTTATCGAATCTTGAGCGACTCTCGATATACCAATGGTTGTTGATTCGATCGGGATATATGGATGAAGGGACCGTACTGTACGCTAACCAAAATCTACTGGTTCTTGTAGGCACTATCAGTGATACCTAGGGAATCATGGGGCGATGTTGCTAGGCGCTTTACCATGATTCGTTGGGCAAGTCGGAAAGTGTTGTTCCGAGTCACAAGGAGTTGTGAGCCCACGGCTAGCTGTATCTGAACCATTGAGGGTCACACAGTGTAATGGAGTTTTAATCCCCGTTGAGATAGTTAAATTTAAAGAGTTAAATTTAATGAACTAAGGAGTTGGACTTCTTAAATAAGAGTAAGGGAGTAGGATTTCCTAAAAATGACATAGGGATGGACATTTTTGGAAACCACTGAATTCTGATTCAGGAAAATTTATTTTGACTTTAAAACGTGCAGAAATGGTTTCTGTGCACATTGGTGAAATCAGTTCATCAATCGGAGTCACGATGAATTTTATATTAATTTCTGAACGAGCGGGCTTTGCTTGTCGGGCCCCAGCTTATGACTAATGGGCCCTAAGGTGTTAGTGGCCTGCATTATAAATAAGTTATTTCAGTACAGAAATTACATACAACAGGTCATAATTTTTGAGAGCAAAAATCGAAAACCCTAGTTCCTCTCAAAGATTGTTTCGGCCGAACCCTCCCCATACTCTGCCCGAGATTTTCCGGTCTGTGATTTTGAATCGCAGTAAGGAATAACGAATCAGATTCGTTTATTCTCTTCGCAGAAAACTTCTGATAGATTTTCTAGTGCAATCTATCAGAGGAATTAAACCTCTGTTCGTGGACCTGATTGAAGGAGTTCATCGGTTCCAGGGAGAGACAACAAGAGCAGATCAAATCTGTTGGTGTCCATTAATCTCGTTGCGAGATTGGAGGTAAAATTTAATAACTGTTATTTAAATTTTACACACACAATAATTTAATCGTTGAACGGTTGATACCCACACTATGGAATTGTTCCATAACAAAATTTTAAACTTCCGCTGCACCGGGTATCAATCGTGATTGATCTGACCGCCAGTTTTTTCCATCAGGATTCACCACATACTTGATAGTGTGGATATCCTATGCAATCTGAGGAGATATTAGTGTGACGAATCTCTGGCCAGAGTACATGATGTGTTTTAAGAAATGGTTTCTTAGTAGCACATGCGATTTCACTATTTGATCTTCAAGATGCATTGCATAGTTATCGAATCTCGAACGACTCTCGATTTACCAATGGTTGTTGATTCGATCGGGATATATGGATGAAGGGACCGTACTGTACGCTAACCAAAATCTATTGGTTCTTGCAGGCACTATCAGTGATACCTAGGGAATCATGGGGCGATGTTGCTAGGCGCTCTTACCATGATTCGATGGGCAAGTCGGAAATTGTTGTTCCGAGTCACAAGGAGTTGTGAGCCCACGGCTAGCTGTATCCCTGAACCATTGAGGGTCACACAAGTAATGGATTTTTAATCCCAGTTGAGATAGATAAATTTAAAGAGTTAAATTTAATGAACAAAGAAGTAGGACTTCTTATATCAGAGTAGAAGAGTAAGATTTCCTAAAATGACATAGGGATGGGCATTTTTGGAAATCACTGAATTCGGATTCAGAAAATTTATCTTGACTTTAAAAGATGCATAAATGGTTTCTGTGCACATTGGTGAAATTGGTTTATCAATCTGAGTCACGATGAATTTTATATTAATTTCTGAACATGCGGGCTTTGCTTGCCAGGCTTGAACTTATGACTAATGGGCCCTAAGCTGTTAGCAGCCCACATTATAAATAAGTTATTGCAGTACAGAAATAATATAACAGAGGTCACAAAATTTTTCGAAAACCCTAGTTTTTCTATAAGTGGCCGCCGCCCCTCTCTCTCTCTGTCGAAAAATTCCAGCCTGTGAATTTTGAATTTGCAGTCTGGTTTAACGGATCAAATTCCTTAATTCTCTTCGTAGAAACTTCTGATAGATTTTCTAGTGCAATCTATCAGAGGGATTAAACTTCTGTTCGTGGACCTGATTGAAGAATTGTTCGTCCATCAGTTCCTGGGATATACAACAAGAGCAGAGTTATCTGTTGGTGTCCATAATCTCATTTCGAGATTCAAGGTAAAAATTTAATTGTTATTTAATTTTTACACGCACAATTTAATCGTAAAGTTTTGATACCCATGATATGGAATCGTTCCATATAAAATTTTAAAACTTCCGCTGCACCGGGTATCAATTCTGATTGATCTGATCACCGTTTTCCAACAGGTTGGACTTCCATCGATTTGGGTCCGGCATATCCACTGGTATTATGGTATGGGAGCCACCTCCTGAAGCGACGGCACAGCGTGCTACATACCAGGGCCCGGTCTGTCTCTGTTATCTGATCCTTGACCTCGAGTTTTAGGGAGTTCACTTTGCATGCATGTATACTCATACTCTCGTACTAAGCATTTTATGCTCACATCTCGTACTCTGTGTTTCTGGACACCCTATTCCATGGGGCAGGTTTGCGTTTGGATGAGGCGGGTGGATCCAAGAGGGGCTAGTCAGTGGTTGACCAGCTGGAGCTTTGTCAAGGTTTTATTTCTGTTGTTTTGGGTTGATACAGCTATTCGATTTGGTTGTATAATTTGGATAAATTACAGATTCCTTTACTTGGGATTGTATAACGTTTATGGTCTCCGCAGTTTTATTCTGATATCTGTTTAATTAAGTTAATTGCATGCCTATGTTCTGTTAGTAGTTGATCCGGGTAAGGGTCACTACATTTATGGTATCAGAGCATGCAAAGTATTCTTGGGATTTAGTCTCATCATGAGGTATTTTTGTAGATGGCAAATCGTGATGACCAGAGTTCTCATGGCAGTATTGGTGGGCGTTGGGGTGATGCCGACCAAGAGCATCATCGAGAACGGCATCATCGTCATCATGACGACGAGCGTTTCACTGTGCGTCGATTCTTAGCTATGGGTCCTAAGCACTTAGTTGGAGGTGAGTCTCCGGAGGATGCGGAGAACTGGTTAGACCGCATGCAGATGACTTTTCAGACTTTCCAATGCACCGAGGAGCAGAAGATGGAGACCCTAGGTTATCTTCTGGATGGACGTGCGCGCAGGTGGTGGAGGTTTACTTCTGCACCTTTTGTTGCGGCGAGAGGAGTGGCCACCTGGGCCGAGTTCCGCACAGCTTTTCAGAAGCGGTATTTTCCTCCTGCACTCCATCAGTCGAAGGCAGGCGAGTTACTGAGTCTGAGATAGGGAGCCATGTCTATTGATGAGTATCAGTAGAGGTTCTTTGATCTGCTATCCTATTGCCCCGAGATTGCTGATAGCTCAGAGATGAAGTATAATCTGTTCCTTCAGGGCCTTAACCCTGAGATCCATGACCGTGTGGCAGTTGGCGACGACATGTCCTACGAGGGTTTGGTGAGCCGTTGTCACCAGGCGGAGGACAACATTCGGCGGAACAGGTCTTTCTCTCAGTCAAGACCTGCTAGTTCTTTGGGTCCCCGTGCCCAATCTTTCAAGTAAGTCTGGATCTACTTCTTCTTCCTCTGGCTCTGCTGGTGTTGTCCGTTTCGGTAAGAAGGACAAGTGTGATCACTGTGGGAAGAACCATCCATCCGACAAGTGTCGTAGAGTTTCTGGAGCTTGTTTCCGTTGTGGAGAGACTTGTCATATCCGGAGGGATTGTCCACTTTCTGGGGGAGGCGGTTCTGGTTCAGGGTCTGGTTCTCAGGCCACCGTTCAACAGAGGTCGCAGGGACAGCCTGCTGGGATTTCTCATTTGAGGCCACGAGCTTCTGGCCAGGTGTTTGCCTTGAGGCATGATCAAGCTGTGGAGGAGAATGAGAAAGTCATCGCAGGTACATTTCTGCTTTATGGTATACCTGCTCTTGTACTTATTGACACTGGTGCATCTCATTCCTTCATTTCTGCACGTTTTGTTAAGAGGCATAAGTTACCATGCATTGCACTAGACGTAGTAATGTCTGTTTCTACTCCGAAGGGCCAATCTGCTTTGGCTAAGCGTCTAGTGATGGGTTGCCCTTTAGAGTTCGAAGGGAACATTCTGTTAGCAAATCTCATGGTCCTAGCGATGGACGAATTTGATTGCATTCTGGGAATAGATATGTTGACTACCTTTCGAGCTTCAGTGGACTGCTATCAGAGATTAGTACGCTTTCATCCGGAGGGGAGTGAGAGCTGGTTTTTCTATGGTGAGGGAGCGCGACCCCCGATGCCTTTGGTATCAGCTTTGAGAGCCTGTCGAGCTCTAGAGTCTGGCGGGGAAGGCTACCTTATCTATGCAGTTGATTTGTCCGCTGAGAGTATTGGGATAGAGAGCATTCCTGTTGTGGATGAATTTCCAGATATTTTTCCTGATGAGATTCTGGGTTTTCCTCCTGTTAGGGATGTCGAGTTTGGCATAGAGTTGATGCCGGGTACTTCGCCTATTTCTCGAGCACCGTATCGTCTAGCTCCGTCAGAGATGCGTGAGTTGAAGAATCAGCTACAGGATCTTTTGGACAAGCAGTACATTCGTCCTAGTGTATCTCCTTGGGGAGCTCCTGTTCTCTTTGTAAAGAAAAAAGATGGGTCGATGCGGCTGTGCATTGACTATCGGCAGCTGAATCGATTCACTGTGAAGAACAAGTATCCGTTGCCTCGTATTGATGACTTGTTTGATCAGCTGCAGGGCACGTCAGTTTACTCCAAGATTGACTTGAGATCTTGGAGAGCATTGGCGATTTGGCTTATCGACTAGCTTTGCCACCACACCTATCCAGTATTCACGACGTTCCACGTATCTCTGTTGCGACGGTATGTGGCGAATGAATCTCATATTCTGCAGCGGTCTGAGGTTCAGGTGAACAAGGATTTGACTTATGTTAAGAAACCTATTCGTATCCTGGATTATAAGGATAAGGTTTTGCGGAACAAAGTCATTCCTCTAGTTTTAGTTCAGTGGCAGTGCCGAGGCACTGAGGAAGCTACTTGAGAGCTTGAAAACAGGATTCATGAAGACCATCCTGAGTTGTTTTGATTTCATTCTTAAGTTGTATTCAGTTGCAAACTCTGTAAACGTTTGATTTGAATAAAGAATGTTTCTGATTTTTGTATTTCATTCAGTACTTAAGATCAGATTTCCAGGACGAAATATCTTCAGTGGGGGAGAATGTAGTAGCCCGTAACCAAAATCAGTAATTAATGTATTAATCATAATTACTTGGGTGGAGTTCGGAAGCTCCGATAATATTACGTCAGGCATGACGTGTGGCTGGATCGGAAGCTCCGATCAGGATCGAAAGCTCCGATCACCCCTATCCGGAGTCAACAAGTGATATTTTGACATGTGGCAGATCTGGATCTTCGGAAGCTCCGATGTAAAGGATCGGACATTCCGATCGAGGTTCGGACGTTCCGATCGAGGATCGGAAGCTCCAATCGTTGTCAATAAATAGAGGGCCGAGGCTTCATTTCCAATTGCCAATTCCGAGTATTTCCCTCTCCTTTCTAGTCTATTCGAGTTGTTCTAGCCTTCCTAGGCTTGACCCGGCGGTCGGAGAGGCGTTCGGAAGTCGTAGCAGAGTTGTGCCCAAGTTCTGGAGGCATCGACATCAAAGGGCTAACGACAGACGAAGGTATAGCTTTTGCTTCCTATAAATATTTAGGAGTATGCAATAGCTTAGTTAAGGCTTTTAGAGCACTTTAATGATAGTAGTATCATTTGGCAGTGTAGAGCAGACTATAGGCGTGGACCTAGAGTTGGTAGAGCTTGCACTGATTTGAGGTACGGAAGTACTGTTCGAGATATCCTGACTGAGTATGCATGTATTATGTGACTGCATGGTTTATATGTCATTGATTTATGCTGCATTCATTTGCATACTGAGCTATCTCCTTCGAGATGTCTGTTAGTAGGGTTTTTCCCTATCTAGTTAGTGGTTGGACTTCCATCAATTAGGGTCCGGCATATCCACTGGTATTATGGTATGGGAGCCACCTCCTGAAGCGACGGCACAGCGTGCTACATACCAGGGCCCGGTCTGTCTCTGTTATCTGATCCTTGACCTCGAGTTCTAGGGAGTTCACTTTGCATGCATGTATACTCATACTCTTGTACTGAACGTTTTATGCTCACGTCTCGTACTCTGTGTTTCTGGACACCCTATTCCATGGGGCAGGTTTGCGTTTTGACGAGGCGGGTGGATCCAAGAGGGGCTAGTCAGTGGTTGACCAGCTGGAGCTTCATCTAGGTTTTATTTCTGTTGTTTTGGGTTGATACAGCTATTCGATTTGGTTGTATAATTTGGATAAATTACAGATTCCTTTACTTGGGATTGTATAACGTTTATGGTTTCCGCAGTTTTATTCTGATATCTGTTTAATTAAGTTAATTGCATGCCTAAGTTCTGTTAGTAGGTGATCCGGGTAAGGGTCACTACAGTCTTAGTTAGTGCAGCAGACTGCAGATGTTGTGATGTTGATTCAAGATAAGATGAGGATCACATAGAGTCGCCAGAAGAGTTATGTTGACAGACGACTACGAAACCTCGAGTTTGCCGTTGGAGACCATGTCTTTGTGAGGATTGCGCCCATGAAGGGTGTGATGCATTTTGGTAGGAGAGACAAGCTCAGTCCGAGGTTTAGTGGTTCGTTCAAGATTCTGTAGAGGGTTGGTACGTTGGCCTACCATATAGCACTACCGCCTAGTCTCGCGGCTGTGCACAACGTGTTCCATGTATCGATGTTGCGGAAATATGTCTCCAATCCATCTAACGTATTGGATTATGAGCCTCTGAACTTGATGTCAGACTTGTCATTCGAGGAATGACTAGTGCAGATCTTATCACGTGAGGAGCGGAGGTTTAGGATGCGAGTTCTTCACATGGTCAAGGTCCGGTGGCTGAACAATTCAGAGGAGGAGGCTACCTGGGGGACCGAGGCCAACATGTGGGTGTGTTATCTAGAGCTTTTCGGTACGTACTTCAAATTCGAGGACGAAATTCCATTTAAGGGGGGGGGAGGCGGGGGAGTTGTAACGCCCCAAAAATTAGTTATCGAATTAATTGGAAATTAAAAATAATTATTGAGTAGATAAAATAATTATTGTTGTCAAATGAGTTATAGAGTGTATTTACAAAATACACGTGTCAATAAGTCAATGAGTTTGACTATTTCTGGATATCTTTTAATGTTGTCATTTTGATATAATTATTTAGATATTGGAATTAAAATATTTATTTATTCCAGATAATTTAATTTGAAAAAATATTTGACTGAAATGATTGGTCAGAGTCTAAGTTGAACTTAGTAATTAATTTTGAAAATTATGAGTCCAATTGACTGGTCAAAGTCAATAATTTCAGACAATGATGTTAATAGATGTTGGCCGTGTGTATCAGGAAAATATCAGATTATGGATTAATTTTACCAGTTGGGTATCAAATAAATTGTTCTGGATCGGGAAATTATCAAGTTACTATTAATAAAAACACACACACTGAATACCATAAAGCAAACATAGATTAGAGAAATTGGCTCGATTTTCCTGAATTTTTCCGATTTACTGCAGCAGCTCCTATGTTTTCTTTCGTCAGACGTTAACCGGAGTTCCGATCAAAAATCCAAATGGTCATTTTGTGGCTAAGATCAAGACGATTCTATTGGTACAAAAAATCAAAGATCGGACTGTTGGATCGCCAGAAAAATGAAGAAGAACAGCGAGTACTATTCATCATCTTCTTCGGTGAGATTTCGTGATTTTGAGCTCGATTTTGTTGTTTTTAAAGCTATTAAATGATTCTATGAGGTGTGTAGAACATTTCCCTAGCTTATGGTAGCATATTGGAGTAAAACTGGTGCAGATCTAAGCCGAAAAACTTGTCAGCATCGCGGCTGTTTTTTGCCATTTGTCGCTGCACCGGAGCTCGGTTCCAACTTATTTTGGTATAGTTGTGTTCGTCTTGAAGAGAGATACAAGTCAACAAAATTTCATAATTTTTGGAGAAGGTTTGGATCGTCGCAGCCACGCTGCCAACGTCTTCCTGAATTTTCCGACGACCGTCGACATGCTAATCAATTTTGATCAGTTCGACGTGATAGATCCAAATATCCAAGTTTCGAGTCAAGATTCAAAACCATGAAGCAGTGAGAACGCAAAAAAGTTTGGAAATTTTTGGTTAAAATTTTTCCAGAGTTGACTAGGGTTGAGGATTTGAATCTATAAGTTTTTCCAGAGTTGACTATAAGTTTTTCGTGCATTTTAAACGCAAAGACATGTTATATTCTTCCTTGCTCACCCATTTAGATCTGTATATTCACTGTTTGATGATTAAAATTGTGTTATTGCACTTGTATGTGGATATGGTAACTCAAGTTTTAATTCATGCATCATTCACGTTTGTATGCATTGTGACTTGGATTTGGATGATTTTTCTGTCATTCCTGGGTATTAGCAGTTGTTCACTAGTTTGATGGCTGGGTTAGGTCCCTTTGGGTCTTGATTTAAGGGGGGCTTGAGCTAGTGTTTGCTAGGTGAAGAGCTGGATAGTTGTAATGTGGTCTACCTAGCGGGAAAGGCTCGGGCCAGTGGGTTGTTCGGGTCGGGTCAAGTGTATTAGGGTCATATGTTATGGATTTAGGTCCGGGTTATTTTACTTCGGGCTGGGTAATTTATTTAGGAGTCCAAGTGTTTAGTTTATTTTATTAGGCCAAGTTCGTTATTGGGCCAAGTTTGCTTATTAGGACAAGTTCATCTATTGGGACAAGTTGTGGGCCAATCTTATGGGGCTTAAGATATTTATTAGGGCTTAATTTATTAATTGTGTTAAATTTGTTAATGGGCCTAAGTTGTTTAATTTATTAATTGGGCTAAATTTGTTAATGGGTCTAAGTTGCTTAATTTATTAATTGGGCTAAATTTTTTAAGGTGCCGAAGTTGTTTAATTTATTAATTGGGCTAAATTTGTTAATAGGCCTAAGTTGTTTAATTTATTAATTGGGCTAAGTACTATTGGGTCAATCTAAGTCTAATCGGGTCATTTTAAGTGTGATTGGCCAAATGTTGGTGGATTGTTACGAAGAAATTCGTTGAGAAAATATTTGTTTTATCAGCAAATTCTTCACATATTAGATAGAAAAGATATGAGAATAGAATATGCCAAGAAAGCAGAATATGCTAATTAGAGGCAAAGCAATTTGATTATTTAGGAATATGAAATTAGATCCTCAAGTTTGCTGCTATGTGATCCTTGATTAGTTGATAACGAAGAAACTCAAGATGAGTTGTTTACGCAAGGCCTGAATTTAGAAATTTATATTTTGGCAAATATGGCGATCGAAGATTTTGTTGAATCCATGGACAGGGCTAACATAGCTGAATCTAGTTTTTTGAAGTAGGAAGAAAATTAAAATACCACAGGATGTGAGATAATCACAACCTCAGTCGCAATTCCCACAACAGAGTACATTTGAGGCCAGAGGTAGTGGCAGTAGCAGCAAAGATTAACCTCAGCTTAAGAGTCAACAATTTAAGAGTTATGGGAGTAATCCTTTAGCTTTAGTAGACCGAAATAGATTAGTAAAGTCAGAATGCAGAGTGTGCTGATGGTTTTGTACTCATTGTGGATAGAGATATCCTAGTAATCAGTACAGAGAAATTTCAAAAAGATGTAATTGATGCAAGAAAACAACACATGTTTCCAGAATGTGTTTTAATCTAAGCAGATTAAGAGGAAATAAGAATGAAGATTAATCCCAGAGACATACAGTCATATGTTATGGATTTAGGTCCGGGTTATTTTATTTTGGACCGGGTAATTTATTTAGGAGTCCAAGTATTTAGTTTATTTTATTAGGTCAAGTTTGTTATTGGGCCAAGTTTGTTTATTAGGATAAGTTCATCTATTGGGCCAAGTTGTGGGCCAATCTTATGGGGCTTAAGATATTCATTGGGGCTTAATTTATTAATTGGGTTAAATTTGTTAATGGGCCTAAGTTGTTTAATTTATTAATTGGGATAAATTTGTTAATGGGCCTAAGTTGCTTAATTTATTAATTGGGCTAAATTTGTTAATGGGTCTAAGTTGCTTAATTTATTAATTGGGCTAAATTTTTTAAGGTGCCTAAGTTGTTTAATTTATTAATTGGGTTAAATTTGTTAATGGGCCTAAATTTTTTATTTTATTAACTGGGCTAAGTACTATTGGGTCAATCTAAGTATAATCGGATCATTTTAAGTGTGATTTGGGCCAGGATAAATGTTAATGAGTCTGTCTAAAGTTATGGACTTTAGTTAAGGGGATGTGAGAACCTCGTCTCTAAACATCTAATCTCGAATAAACATGCAATCGATACAACAAGTCAAGATAGAATAAGTAAAGAATTTTTTTTAAAGAACATTCCCAGACCCCAGGCACAAATCTGTGCATTTATCAGAAGGGCACACGTGTTGGAATAAACTGGCGGTCAGATCAATCACGATTGATACCCGGTGCAGCGGAAGTTTAAAATTTTTATCATGGAACAATTCCATGGTGTGGGTATCAACCATTCAACGATTAAATTATTGTGTGTGTAAAATTCAAATAACAATTAATTAAATTTTACCTTCAATCTCGCAACGAGATTACTGGACACCAACAGATTTTATCTGCTCTTGTTGTCTCTCCCTGGAACCGATGAACTCCTTCAATCAGGTCCACGAACAGAGGTTTAATCCCTCTGATAGATTGCACTAGAAAATCTATCAGAAGTTTTTCTGCGAAGAGAATAAACGAATCTGATTCGTTATTCCTTACTGCGATTCAAAATCACAGACCGGAAAATCTCGGGGCAGAGTATGGGGAGGGTTCGGCCGAAACAATCTTTGAGAGGAACTAGGGTTTTCGATTTTTGCTCTCAAAAATTATGACCTGTTGTGTGTAATTTCTGTACTGAAATAACTTATTTATAATGCAGGCCACTAACACCTTAGGGCCCATTAATCATAAGCTGGGGCCTGACAAGCAAAGCCCGCTCGTTCAGAAATTAATATAAATTCATCGTGACTCCGATTGATGAAACGATTTCACCAATGTGCACAGAAACCATTTCTGCACGTTTTAAAGTCAAAATAAATTTTCCTGAATCCGAATTCAGTGGTTTCCAAAAATGTCCATCCCTATGTCATTTTAGGAAATCCTACTCCCTTACTCTTAATTAAGAAGTCCAACTCCTTAGTTCATTAAATTTAACTCTTTAAATTTAACTATCTCAACGGGGATTAAAACTCCATTACATTGTGTGACCCTCAATGGTTCAGGGATACAGCTAGCCGTGGGCTCACAACTCCTTGTGACTCGGAACAACACTTTCCGACTTGCCCAACGAATCATGGTAAAGAGCCTAGCAACATCGCCCCATGATTCCCTAGGTATCACTGATAGTGCCTACAAGAACCAGTAGATTTTGGTTAGCGTACAGTACGGTCCCTTCATCCATATATCCCGATCGAATCAACAACCATTGGTATATCGAGAGTCGCTCAAGATTCGATAACTATGCAATACATCTTGAAGATCAAATTAGTGACATCGCATGTGCTACTAAGAAACCATTTCTTAAATCACATCAATTACTCTGGCCAGAGATTTATCACACTAATATCTCCTCAGATCGCATAGGATATCCACACTCGCAAGTATGTGGTGAATCCTTGACAACAATGCATTGACTCCTATATGTGTCGTAACTGTACCCAATCTCGACACCTGATGACCCCCATAGAGTCGGTAAACGAGTCAAAGCACAGCACTAGCATATAGAGTCTCCATGATGTTTCAAGTCGTAAGGACTAATGGTGTACAACCAAAACCGCGGACTTTATCCACTCGATAAGTGATAACCACTTGGAAAGTCCGGATAGGGTAGTTCGATTATTCATCCTATGAATATCCATTTGCATGCTTCGAACATCTCCATGTTCCCTACCAATGAAACGTGGTACTCCGCATCGCAAATGCTAGTCTCAAACTCGAGCGATCCTTATCCTTATTATCGGACGGCTCAATCGACTAGGAACGGTTTTTAGAATATACAGTGACTATAAGATGTATTTCATGATAGACATCTCCATGTTCTACCACATCTTACATACACTATAGTATATTCAAGGTCTTTATCAAAACAACAATAGTATATCACAATATAACAATATGAAGTAATATAAAGTCATTGCCATAAAAGTGTAAATAATATTAAACAAAAGATTGTTTATACAAAGAGTCATCAAAGCCCATAGCCACACAGTTGGCTCACTGGGCACCCACTCTTACAATCTCCCACTTGCCCTATAGCCAACTAGTCATACTACGTAGACCCATTGCTTCGCGATGTTTGTCAAACAATGGTCCTGGCAAAGGCTTAGTAAGCGGATCAGCGATATTGTCTGCAGAGGCCACTCGTTCGACAATGATGTCTCCTCTTTCCACAATCTCCCGGATTATGTGGTATTTCCTCAGTACGTGTTTGGATCTTTGATGAGACCTTGGTTCCTTTGCTTGAGCAACGGCACCCGTGTTGTCACAGTACACCGGGACTGGACCAACAAATTCAGGAATGACGCCCAACTCTTGGACGAACTTCCTCATCCAAACGGCCTCTTTAGCAGCAGCTGATGCTGCAATGTATTCAGCCTCAGTGGTGGAATCCGCTGTGGTGTCCTGCTTGGAACTCTTCCAAGAGACAGCACCGCCATTGAGCATGAACACAAATCCAGAGGTTGACTTCGAGTCATCCACATCACTTTGGAAGCTAGAGTCGGTATAGCCTTCCAATTTGAGTTCTCGTCCTCCATAAACCATGAACATATTCTTAGTCCTTCGCAAGTACTTAAGAATGTCCTTCACGGCTTTCCAATGCATTTGACCAGGATTAGACTGATATCTGCTCGTGACACTCAGAGCAAATGCTACATCCGGTCTGGTAGATATCATCCCATACATGATACTACCTATAGCTGACGCATATGGTACATGTGTCATATTCTCTATCTCTTCATCAGTCTTGGGACACATAGACTTGGATAGAGAAACTCCATGACACATGGGTAGATGTCCTCTTTTGGACCCATCCATTGAAAACCGTTTCAATATGGTATCGATGTAGGTTGATTGAGTGAGTCCTATCATTCTCTTAGACCTATCTCTATAGATCTGTATCCCAAGAATGTAGGATGCCTCTCCCAAATCCTTCATCGAAAATCTACCTGATAACCATATCTTTGTTGACTGCAACATCCCTACATCATTCCCAATGAGTAGGATGTCATCAACATAAAGTACTAAGAATGTCACCGCATCCTTAACTACTTTCTTGTACACGCAAGGTTCCTCCGGGTTCTTGATGAAACCAAAATCTTTTATTGTTTCATCAAATTTCTGGTTCCAACTTCTTGATGCTTGTTTTAGACCATAAATTGATCTCTGAAGCTTGCATACCTTATGCTCGCTTCCCATGGATGTGTACCCCTCAGGCTGCTTCATATAGATTTCCTCCTTAATGTCTCCATTAAGAAAAGCAGTCTTCACATCCATTTGCCATATCTCATAGTCATACCATGCAGCTATGGCAATTAGGATTCTTATGGACTTGAACATTGCAACTGGTGAAAAGGTTTCGTCATAGTCAACTCCTTGCCTTTGAGTATAACCTTTAGCCACCAATCGCGCCTTGTAGGTCAATACCTTACCATCAGTCCCAAGCTTTCTTTTGTAGATCCATTTACACCCTATCGGAACAATTCCATCGGGAGGATCTACTAAAGACCAAACTTGGTTTGTATGCATCGAATCCAATTCTGACTGCATAGCTTCAAGCCATAAATTCGAATCCGCATCAGAAATTGCTTCCTTGAAGTTTCTTGGATCACATCCAATGTCGGGTTCATCTTGATCCCCTTCAAGAAGAAGACCATATCGAACTGGAGGTCTAGAAGTCCTTTCGGATCTTCTAGGTGCAGGCGTGTCCAGCAATGGTTCCTGAGGTGTAGGATCGTTATTTTGTATTTCGGGTTCTTCTCGAACTTCTTCGAGTTCCATCATCTCGCCTTTCTTATCCAATAAGAATTCCTTCTCCAAGAAGGTGGCATTCCTAGAAACAAACACCTTTGTTTCAGCAGGATAATAGAAATAATATCCGATTGAATTCTTCGGATACCCTACAAAATAACATAAGCTGGATCGACTATCCAACTTATCTCCCACTGTCCGCTTCACGTAAGCAGGACATCCCCAAATCCTCAAGTACGAATACTTAGGAGCTTTGCCATTCCATAACTCGTATGGTGTTTTGTCCACTGCTTTAGTGTGGACGTTGTTCAACAACAATACCGCCGTTTCAAGCGCATAGCCCCAAAACGAAGGTGGAAGCTCAGTGAAGCTCATCATAGATCGAACCATGTCCAACAAAGTTCGATTACGATGCTCCGATACACCATTAAGCTGTGGTGTCATAGGAGGAGTCCACTGAGAGAGAATCCCATTCTCTTTCAGATAGTCCAAAAACTCGGTACTCAAGTATTCTCCACCTCGATCCGATCGAAGTGCTTTAATACTTTTACCTAGCTTGTTTTCTACTTCAGCCCTGAATTCTTTGAACTTTTCAAATGCTTCAGACTTATATTTCATTAAATATAAATACCCATACCTTGAATAATCATCAGTAAAGGTAATGAAGTAGGTGTGGCCATGTTGAGTCCCTACTCTAAATGGACCACAAACATCTGTATGGATCAAATCCAACAGATTCTGACTACGCTCAGGTTTCCCCTTAAAAGGAGATTTAGTCATTTTTCCTTTTAGGCAGGATTCACAAGTAGGTAGAGAATTAATATCAGACATATCAAACATGCCCTCTCCCACTAGCTTGTTCATCCTCCTTGAGGAAATATGACCTAGCCTAGCATGCCAAAGGTTTGCCGGGTTTTGACTATCGATTTTTCTTTTGTTTGTTGTCGCCGGTTTATCAACATAATTCACTGGAACGTCTTTTAGTTTTAAGTTGTATAGATCGTTTTCAAGTTGTCCATTTCCAATTAAACATTCATTCTTGTAAATATTGCAAATCCCATTCACAAAATTGCAAGAATAACCATCTCTATCAAGCATAGAAATAGAAATAATGTTTTTAATTAAATCTGGCACAAATAAAACATCTCTTAACAATAATTTAAAACCGTTCTGCAAAGTCAAACAAACATCTCCAATGGCCGTAGCTTCAACTCTGGAACCATTCCCGAGCCTCAGCTGGGTCTCACCCATTCTAAGCCTGCGACTTCTTGTCATCACCTGCAAATCATTGCAAATGTGAGATCCACATCCGGTATCCAATACCCAAGAAGTTGTATTAAGTGACATGTTTATTTCAATATAGAACATACCCTTTGCAGTTCCCAACTGCTCAAGATATTCCTTGCAGTTGCGCTTCCAATGACCCGGCTTCTTGCAGTAATGGCAAACATCCTTGGATTTTCCATTGTTTGAAGCCTTTGTCTTTTGCTTCTTCTCGGGCTCAACTTTCTTGGGTGGGGTAGAACGTTTCTTGCCCTTCATACTTGGCCCCTTCTTCGCAGAAGATGAGGAGCCCACCAAGAAAGCTGGCTTATCCTTCTTAAGTGTGGATTCATATGTAACGAGCATATTGACCATCTCTTCAAGGGTGGCCTCTATCTTGTTCATATTAAAATTTATCACAAATCCATCAAATGAAGAAGGAAGAGACAGAAGCAATAAATCCACATTGAGTTCATGCTCCAACACCAAATCTAGGGTCGCCAACTTCTGTATGAGCCAAATCACTCGTACCCCATGATCACGGACCGAAGTCCCTTCACGCATGCGGCACGTCATCAACTCCTTAACAGTAGCGAACCTTTCAGCCCTCGACTGAGCCCCAAAAAGTTCCTTGAGTTGCGTGTGAATGTCAGCAGCATTCACCGTGTCCTCAAATCGCCTCTGGAGTTCATCAGACATCGAGGCTTGCATATAGCATTTGGTCTTGATGTCATGGTCACACCATGCATCAAGTTTGGCCAATTCCTCCGGACTTATGTCAGCTGGTGCTTCCTTCGGAGGTGCTTTCTCTAACACGTAGAGCATTTTCTCCGAAGTTAAGACAATCTTCAACTTCCGGAACCATTCCGTATAGTTGGCGCCAGTCAACTTGTTTTGTTCGAGGATCGAGAATAAAGGATTTCGCGAATTCATTGTATGAAATACTGAAAAAGAAAACAGACATATATCAATGATTGTTTAACAATTTACTAAGACATAAAATAGGCGAATTTAATTTTATGAATCTCACTCCCACTATTTTAACGATTTCACCACCCTCTAGTGAAAACGGGAAACTTTTTCCTTAGTGAGAACATGGAGTCCAATTGACAAACTTATGGTCCCGAATAATATCAGCCAACCATAATTCTCAAAAGGTAGAGCCCAATTGCTTCCAAAGCAACCCCCATGTGTTTACCTCATGTCCAATAAGGGCCCAATAATATGACGCCGTTTAAAGTGACATGTCAAGATGACCCATCAATATTAAGTTGTGATGGACGGTCGCCATGTGGATCCCCCAATAATATGAGCCGATCCCATGGGAGTTCCACCCAACTTACAACATTTGTCGATCCAATGTACAGCTTTCCGACGGACGGGCCCCCCCAATAATATGAGCCGGACCATATCCGCGGGTAGCATCACATACATTGACCGTTGATGGAAGGTGGGAACATTTAAACAAATTTAAATTTCCTTTATTTATCTTGATATAAATTTTAAATCATATTTAAAATGAGGGATTTTTAATTATAAAAATATTTGTCTCATCATATTCATTTTATTGCATGGTTGCCGGATTCACGCAATTTATGTCTAAACATGCATACAATCATAATATCAAATATTATATAGGATGATCGATTTCATTTCTAATTGACCCGTGGTTGCCAATCACGGGTCTTAGTCCAATCCTAGGTAATATGCAGTATGCAAATGCAATCCTATTACATATGCTTCCAATTTACATTTCTTCAGTCTTCATTGTCTGCTGGGCCCACCATCTTCAAATCTTGATCTCCCACTAAATCTAATGTATTTACAATAAATAACAATGACAAGTAGGGGATACATTTTTAGGGGGTGGGAACGGGCTATAAACCAAGCCCACTTTTATTACATATGACATTCATATCGGGCCATAAACCAGGCCCATTAATAAAACCAACAACAATAAAAACAAAATGTAAATTCCTAACATACACCTACAAAATTGGTCATGGCAATCGATCATCCTTATCCAATAACATTTAATTCAAAATTAATTTATTGGATAACATGCTGTGGCAATTCAAATTTAAACAAGATAAAATCATATTTTATATATAAAATCTCATTTCACATATAAAATCATATTTTATCTCTATATCAAATAAAATCATATTTTATCTATAAAATCCAATTTTACAAATAAAATCATATTTTACTTAATATATCATAAGATCATATCTTATCATCAATTGTACCAAAATAATTGATTTCAAAATTCAATTTACGGATAAAATATTAAAATTTTCCAAAAATTCAAATTTATCCAAAATCAATTTTAAAATTTACGGACTCGAACAATTCGATCCGAAATCTCGTGAACCAATCAAAAACAATTTTTGACCGGACCAAAAATAAAATTTTAAATATTAAAATTAATTTTTTAAAAAAAATATAATTTTTCCCGCGGGCCGCCCGGGACACTCCCGGGCCGGCCCGCACCCGGGGCGCGGGCCGGGGGCAGCCCGGCTGCCCCCTTAGGGCAGCGCCTGGCGCCGCCCCTGGGCAGCGCCGAGCGCTGCCCTGCGCAGCGCCCAGCGCTGCGCTGGGCAGCGCACAGCGCTGCCCTGGGCGGCGCCGTGCGCCGCCCGGGGCAGCAACAATTGATTAATTTAATCGTTTGATCTGAGCAACCTGGCTCTGATACCACTGTTGGAATAAACTGGCGGTCAGATCAATCACGATTGATACCCGGTGCAGCGGAAGTTTAAAATTTTTATCATGGAACAATTCCATGGTGTGGGTATCAACCATTCAACGATTAAATTATTGTGTGTGTAAAATTCAAATAACAATTAATTAAATTTTACCTTCAATCTCGCAACGAGATTACTGGACACCAACAGATTTTATCTGCTCTTGTTGTCTCTCCCTGGAACCGATGAACTCCTTCAATCAGGTCCACGAACAGAGGTTTAATCCCTCTGATAGATTGCACTAGAAAATCTATCAGAAGTTTTTCTGCGAAGAGAATAAACGAATCTGATTCGTTATTCCTTACTGCGATTCAAAATCACAGACCGGAAAATCTCGGGGCAGAGTATGGGGAGGGTTCGGCCGAAACAATCTTTGAGAGGAACTAGGGTTTTCGATTTTTGCTCTCAAAAATTATGACCTGTTGTGTGTAATTTCTGTACTGAAATAACTTATTTATAATGCAGGCCACTAACACCTTAGGGCCCATTAATCATAAGCTGGGGCCTGACAAGCAAAGCCCGCTCGTTCAGAAATTAATATAAAATTCATCGTGACTCCGATTGATGAAACGATTTCACCAATGTGCACAGAAACCATTTCTGCACGTTTTAAAGTCAAAATAAATTTTCCTGAATCCGAATTCAGTGGTTTCCAAAAATGTCCATCCCTATGTCATTTTAGGAAATCCTACTCCCTTACTCTTAATTAAGAAGTCCAACTCCTTAGTTCATTAAATTTAACTCTTTAAATTTAACTATCTCAACGGGGATTAAAACTCCATTACACTGTGTGACCCTCAATGGTTCAGGGATACAGCTAGCCGTGGGCTCACAACTCCTTGTGACTCGGAACAACACTTTCCGACTTGCCCAACGAATCATGGTAAAGCGCCTAGCAACATCGCCCCATGATTCCCTAGGTATCACTGATAGTGCCTACAAGAACCAGTAGATTTTGGTTAGCGTACAGTACGGTCCCTTCATCCATATATCCCGATCGAATCAACAACCATTGGTATATCGAGAGTCGCTCAAGATTCGATAACTATGCAATACATCTTGAAGATCAAATTAGTGACATCGCATGTGCTACTAAGAAACCATTTCTTAAATCACATCAATTACTCTGGCCAGAGATTTATCACACTAATATCTCCTCAGATCGCATAGGATATCCACACTCGCAAGTATGTGGTGAATCCTTGACAACAATGCATTGACTCCTATATGTGTCGTAACTGTACCCAATCTCGACACCTGATGACCCCCATAGAGTCGGTAAACGAGTCAAAGCACAGCACTAGCATATAGAGTCTCCATGATGTTTCAAGTCGTAAGGACTAATGGTGTACAACCAAAACCGCGGACTTTATCCACTCGATAAGTGATAACCACTTGGAAAGTCCGGATAGGGTAGTTCGATTATTCATCCTATGAATATCCATTTGCATGCTTCGAACATCTCCATGTTCCCTACCAATGAAACGTGGTACTCCGCATCGCAAATGCTAGTCTCAAACTCGAGCGATCCTTATCCTTATTATCGGACGGCTCAATCGACTAGGAACGGTTTTTAGAATATACAGTGACTATAAGATGTATTTCATGATAGACATCTCCATGTTCTACCACATCTTACATACACTATAGTATATTCAACGTCTTTATCAAAACAACAATAGTATATCACAATATAACAATATGAAGTAATATAAAGTCATTGCCATAAAAGTGTAAATAATATTAAACAAAAGATTGTTTATACAAAGAGTCATCAAAGCCCATAGCCACACAGTTGGCTCACTGGGCACCCACTCTTACAACACGGACTCCGTACCACCTCTGTGTTCGGGTCCATGCGAAATCAATACACTAAAAGCTTGAGTTTCTGTCTCACCACACGGACCCTCACCAAGAGGTGGCACGGGGTCCGTGCATCAATAAAATTGCACACTCCAATAAAATGCGAGGGGATACGGACCCTTGCACGAACGTGGCACTGGGTCCGTGCCCTGTTGCACCAGCAAAAGAAAAGGCATGACAGAACAGAATTCCAAGACCAAATCAACTCAACACATATGATTCAACATGCAATTCAACTCAAAACTCATAAAAAGTCATACAAGCAGTTCTAGAGTTAATCGAATATTACACAAACATAACACATGCGTCGGTTCTGAATTACAAGCTCAAATACAATCAAGTTCGATTAACAACTCGACTTCTAAAACACCAAAGTCCTCAGTTATATCAACTCAACCACCTAGCCATGCGATCTTTTACTCGGTCCTGCCCCACCTGCTGCCAAGCACGCATACAAAGACAAGACAACAGCCGAATAACTTCGGTGAGAATGATATTCCCAATAAAAGCAACACAACATGCAATAACAAATAATATATCAGTAACATGATATAAAGACAATATATTCAATGTTAATACGAATGAAATACATGTCTTTAAAACCGGATATCAACTTTGAAAATTGAAGAATATTCTGCCATTCTTTTGGGATCCCGAGGATGAGATCACGTAATAACTCACCGACACTCCCAATCGAGGTGGTGTCAAGAATCTCCATCCTCTAGAAATTTTTGAGACTATAAGGAGTATGGTGACACTAGGCGAACTTCTATGTCTTAGGACACTCGATTATAGCCCACAAAACATCTAATATAAAAGGGTCGTTCTGCTCGCTAAAATCAAATATTTATGCTCGAGATGAATGCATATAGAAAACGAAATGCATTAAACCATAATTCAATTAATAACGAGATTTCAATCAAAAAAATACAAGTTTCCCCTCTAGAACAAGTATTGATGCAAGTATGTAATTTAGTGGAAACTCAAGAGCCATCTATCTTGAGTGTTCTATCCCGCTTAACCGATGTCTTCTTACACCTTTTCGATTCAAAAGCTCCAACTCTGGATATGTTACAATAAGAGATTTATATCAAAATCTAATCAACCAAAAATTCAAACAATCAAGGTAAAACTCTTTACCGCTCTTTGACTAACTCTTAGATTATTCGAATCCTGCTAACTCTGCACTCAACATATATTTGAACCAATCTATACAGAGACAATAAGGATCAACAACGACAATCAAACCCTAACTAACACGGTTCAATCAATTCAAATCAAACGATAACCCAAAACTGAAACCGGCGGCATAACGCCTAAATTCTGATCAATCAAAAGCACAGACAGCAGTATAACATCTAAACTAACTCATACCAATACCAAATCATCAATAACAATTCAAAACCAACAAATCACAAAACTCCATATTTCAAAATATGTCTAAAAAATCCTAACAATTCCGAAGGACGTTCTTTTTTTGATCCGACTGCGAATAAACGATAAGAGCTAGCTCAAGAACATCATACTCAAAAAGAATTGAATTCCAACGACATCCGAAAAATGAAATATAACTGATCGGAGAAATACTTACTATAGAACGAAGCTCTCAATGTCGGGATCGCAAAACTAACATCGGATTTAAATTCTACGAGACGGATTTACCGGAAACCGAAGATCAAAAGCTCTAAGTCACGTTTCTTTTTCTTCAATGGAGGCGCACGGTTGGAGAATGAAGAAGGAAGAAAAATAAATGAAGACCAAGTCAAGATATTATATAAAATCTCATTTTTGCATTTAAGTCCCTGAAAATTCAAAAAAATGCAAAATAGACCCTGATCAAAATCAAATCGGCTCTCGAATTCTAAAATCTCCGATTATATCTAATAAAATAAATTAAGATAAATCTGGGGCATTACAATTCTCCCCCTCTTAGAAAAGATTTCATCCTCGAAATCAATAAGAATCAATCACAACATAGAATTAAGAACTTAAGATAGAAAAAAGAACTCACGTCATCCGAATAACTCTGGAAACCGATGTCTCATATCAGACTCTGTCTCCCAAGTCGCCTCTTCGACTCCGTGATGGCTCCACTGAACTTTCACCAAAGGAATCGACTTGGTTCTGAGCTGCTTCTCCTTTCGGTCAAGGATCTAAATCGGTCGCTCAAATTAGCTCAGAGTCTCGTCAAGCTCGGCTTCGTCAAGCTTAAGGATATGAGAAGGATCTTGATGATATTTCCGCAACATAGAGACGTGAAAAACATCGTGAATACCAGATAAAGATGGAGGAAGTGCAAGTCTGTAGGCAAGATCGCCTAACTTCTCGAGAATCTCATACGGTCCGATGAATCTCGAAGATAACTTCCCTCTCTTTACAAATCTAACAGTCCTCTGAAAGGAAAAATCTTCAAGAATACTCGGTCTCCCTGATCGAAACTCAGAGGTCTACGTCTGTATTCGCATACTTCTCCTGTCTATTCTGAGCTGACTTCATTATCGTCTGAATGTTCTTTACTTGCTCTGCCATGTCTCGAAACACATCCGGTCCCAAATCAGGTGACTCGGACACAACGTCCCAAACCAAAGGAGATTGACACTTCTTACTATATAAAGCCTCAAAAGGAGTCATTCTAATACTCGCTTGATAACTTTTGTTGTAATAAAACTCGAGAAGAGGCAAAGAATCCAAAATCTAGCACTACTACTCGTATCATATCCTCTAAAGTCTGGATAGTCCGCTCTGACTGTCCGTCGGTCTGAGGGTGATATGATGTACTCAAATGCAATCGAGTACCAAATTCCTCTTGAGGACTGTGCCAAAAGTATGAAGTGAATCTAGGGTCCACCCGGTCGCTTCCTCTCTGCTTTCACCTGTTGACGGTTCAAACATCGGAATACAAATCTCGTAACATCACTCTTCATCTTCTTCCACTGGAATTGATTTCTCAAATCATTGTACATCTTCCGACCTCAAGGATGAATGCTAAATTTACTGCAATGTGCCTCTCGTAGGATTCGCTGTCTCAACTCAGAAACATCGAGCACAACAATACGATTACTCACAAACAAAGTATCATCTCTAACCTGGTATTCAGACTGATTTCCAGCTCTGGCTTTCTCTATCGAAATCTGAATACTCGGATTGGATTTATGTGCCTCTCTGATCTTCATAAACAACTCTGGTTTGGCTTGAATGGCAAAAACTCTGATAGACCTCCTATCTGTTTCAAACTTTAAACCATTAGTGAAACAATCATCGATCAACTAAGAAACACCGATATAGAAAGAGATAAAGAACAAAGCTTTCGGGTCAAGGCATCTGCAGCTGCATTCAACTTTCCCGAGTAGTATTTGATTTCACAACCGAAATCCTTCAACAAATCTAACCATCTCTTATGTCTAATATTCAGTTCTGACTGCGAAACAAATATTTAAAGCTCTTATGATTAGAAAAGATCTCGAAAGACTCACCATAAAGATAGTGATGCCAAATCTTCAAAGAAAATATGATCGCGGCGAGTTCAAGATCATGAACCAGATATCGAGTTTCGTGCGGCTTCAGCTGCCTCGATGCATATTCTATCACATGCTTATGCTGCATAAGAACATATCCCAATACTCAGTGAGAAGCATCACAATAAACAGTAAAACCTCCAGTACCTGAGGGAATAGAAAGAACTGTAGAACTAGTCAATCTCCACTTCAAATCAATGAAAACTAGTCTCACAAGCCTCAGTCCAGACAAAAGGTGCATTCTTCTGAGTTAGCTGAGTAATCGGCTTCGCAATTGATGAGAATCCCTCGATAAATCTGTGATAGTAACAAGATAAACCCATAAAACTCCGGAACTCAAGCACAGATGTCGGTCTAGGCCAATTCATGAAAGCTTCGATCTTGCTGGGATCGATTGAAATCCCATCTCCTGAAATAATGTAACCGAGAAAGACAACAATCCAACCAGAACACACACATAGACAGCTTTGCAAACAACTGTTCATCCCGCAAAATCTGCAAGACAATCCTCAAATGCTCTGCATGGTCAGCACTGCTCTTTGAATAGAAAAGAATAACATCGATGAAAATAATAACAAACGTCTCATCCAAATAACTCTAAAAGATACGATTCATAAGACCCATAAAAACTATTGGAGCGTTAGTCAAACCGAACGGCATGACTATAAACTCGAAATTACCATACCTCATTATGAATGCGGTTTTAGGAATATCTTCCTCTCGCATTCTCAGCTGATGATATCCCGACCTCAGATCAATCTTCGAATAGACAAAAGAACCCTGAAGTTGATCAAAAAGGTCATCTATTCTAGGTAAAGGATACTTGTTCTTTACCGTCGCTTGATTCAGTTGACGGTAATCAATACAGAGCCGCATAGATCCATTCTTCTTCCGCACAAAGAGAACAATAACACCCCAAGGCGACACACTAGGTCTGATGTATCCCTTGGCAATCAAATCCTCGACATGTTCTTTTAATTCTCTCAATTCGACAGGTGCTATATGATAAGGAGCTTTGAAAATCGGTTGAGTACCTAACAATAACTCAATGCTGAATTTGATCTCTCGAATAGGCGGCAATCCAGGAATCTCATCTGGAAAGACGTCAGCAAACTCTCTAACCACTGGTATATCAACGAATTCTGGGCTACATTTCAAGACATCCACTGCATAGATCAAGAATCCCTCTGCTATTTTTTGTAACAAACGAGTCATAGACAAAACAAATATTAAAGGAATTCTGGATCGAGAACCCTTACAGAAAAATTTCCACTCCTCTGCCATCTCCGGTCTAAAACGGACTACTTTCTCAAAACAGTCATTGATAGCCCTGTACTTGGTCAAAGCATCAATACAGATAATACAGTCAAAATCTGACAACCCAAGTACAATACAATCGAATCCAATCTCATTACCTTCGAAACATAGTTCACAGTTTTGAACCAATCTTACGGACACAATTCCCCCACCCAATGGTGAAGTAACAACTACTACTGTAGTGACCCAACCCGGATCCACTACCTAATCAGAGTTATAGTAAAAGCGCATGCAATAAAAGCTTAAAGCGTAAAGTGCGGATAATAAAAATAAAACAAATCCAATCGGCAGAATGCAACCGATGCTATCACAAGTGTATAAATACTGTTATACAACCAAATCGAAGGTACAGGGTAAATAAATCCCTACCCTCTACAACCTCGCACTCCCCAAGCTCAATCATGCTGAGAGCCGCCTGAACCGTCCAACCTCAAACCTGCCCCTCCACAAGGTACATAATACCCAAACACAGGGGCGTGAGCTAGAACGCTCAATAGAAGCAATGATATAAATACAAATATGCGCACACAGATGATTTAAAACTCAAGTAAAAACACTTGCTCATGGCGCCGAGAATATACAGCATCGGCTAAAGAGCTACTCCGCGGGGTACTCGTATACTCCATATCAGGGCTGAGCCAACCCCATCCTGACCCGAATCCAAAACAGGATACAAGTCCCATATGGAAACAGTCATACCTGACTCGAGTCCAAAATAAGATCACCGTTCCCTATGGAGACTGTCAATGACTCACATCTCTCCGGATGCAGTCACACGTAAAATCATGTATGTGCTAAGATGGTAAAACATGCTAAAACATGATAAAACATATAGCACATACTCATGCAACATATAAGCAAATATATCATGTCGGCTATCTCGGTCAGTACTTACGTACCTGTAGTAGCCCGTAACCAAAATAGTAATTAAGGAATTAATCATAATTACTTGGGTAGAGTTCGGAAGCTCCGAAGGTGAGTTTGGAAGCTCCGATCAGGATCGGAAGCTCCGAACAGGATCGGAAGCTTCGATCGTTATTATGTCAGGCATGACGTGTGGCAAGATCGGAAGCTCCGATCAAGACCGGAAGCTCCGATCACCCCTATCCAGAGTCAACAAGTGATATTTTGACACGTGGCAGGTCAGGATCTTCGGAAGCTCCGATGGCAGGATCGGACGTTCCGATCGAGGTTCGGACGTTCCGATCGAGGTTCGGACGTTCCGATCGTTGTCTATAAATAGAAGGCCGAGGCTTCACTTTCATTTGCCAATTCCGAGTTCTCCTTTCCATTCTAGTCCTTTTGGAGCTGTTCTAGTCTTCTTAGGCTTGGTCCGGAGGTCGGCGAGGCGTTCGGTAGTCGTAGCGGAGTTGTGCCCAAGTTCTAGAGGCATCGACATCAAAGGGCTAACGACGGATGAAGGTATAGCTTTTGCTTCCTATAAATATTTAGGAGTATGCAATAGCTTAGTTAAGGCATTTAGAGCACTTTAATGATAGTAATATCATTTGGCAGTGTAGAGAAGACTATAGGCGTGGACCTAGAGTTGGTAGAGCTTGCACTGTTTTGAGGTACGAAAGTACTGTTCGAGATATCCTGACTGAGTATGCATGTATTATGTGACTGCATGATTTATATGCCATGATATTATGCTGCATTCATTTGCATCTTACTGTATCTCTTTCGAGATGTCTGTTAGTAGGGTTGTACCCTATCCTGTTAGTGGATGGACTTCCATCGATTTGGGTCCGGCGTATCCATGGTTATCTCGGTATGGGAGCCACCTCCTGAAGCGACGGCACAGCATGCTACATATCAGGGCCCGGTCTGTCTCTGTTATCTGATCCTTGACCTCGAGTCAATAGGGAGTTCACTTTGCATGCATGTACACTCATACTCTCGCATTGAGCGTTTTATTCTCACGTCTCGTACTCTGTATTTTCTGGACACCCTATTCCATGGGGCAGGTTTGCGATTGGACGAGGAGGGTGGATCCAGGAGGGGCTAGTCAGTGGTTGGCCAGTTGGAGCTTCGCTTAGGTTTTATTACTGTCGTTTGGGTTTATACAGCTATTCGATTTGGTTGTATATTATTGGATAAATTACAGATTCCTTTATTTTGGATTGTATATTTTATTTATGAATTTCGCGGTTTTATTCTGATATCTGTTTAATTAAGTTAATTGCATGCATAAGTTCTGTTTAGTAAGTGATCCGGGTAAGGGTCACTACATTTATGGTATCAGAGCATGCAAAAGAATTCTTGGGATTTAGTCTCATCTTGAGGTATTTTTGTAGATGTCAAATCGTGACGACCGGAGTTCTCATGGAAGTGTTGGTGGGCGTTGGGGTGATGCCGACCGGGAGCCTCGTCGAGAACGGCGTCATCGTCACCATGACGACGAGCGTTTCACTGTGCGTCGATTCTTAGCTATGGGTCCTAAGCCCTTAGTTGGAGGTGAGTCTCCGGAGGATGCGGAGAACTGGTTAGACCGCATGGAGATGACTTTTCAGACTTT
Source organism: Henckelia pumila (assembly GCF_033568475.1). Taxonomy (NCBI): domain Eukaryota; kingdom Viridiplantae; phylum Streptophyta; class Magnoliopsida; order Lamiales; family Gesneriaceae; genus Henckelia; species Henckelia pumila. The sequence goes on along the minus strand of NC_133122.1, from coordinate 122,222,264 downwards.
CCAATGCACCGAGGAGCAGAAGGTGGAGACCCTTGGCTATCTTCTAGATGGGCGTGCGCGCAGGTGGTGGAGGTTTATTTCTGCACCTTTTGTTGCGGCGAGAGGAGTGGCCACCTGGGCCGAGTTCCGCTCAGCTTTCCAAAAGTGATATTTTCCTCCTGCGCTCCGACAGTCGAAGGCAGGCGAGCTACTGAGTCTGCGATAGGGAGCCATGTCTATCGATGAGTATCAGCAGAGGTTCTTTGATCTGCTATCCTATTGCCCCGAGATTGCTGATAGCTCAGAGATGAAGTATAATCTGTTCCTTCAGGGCCTTAACCCTGAGATCCATGACCGTGTGGCGGTTGGCGACGACATGTCCTACGAAAGTTTGGTGAGCCGTTGTCACCAGGCGGAGGACAGCATTCGGCGGAACAAGTCTTTCTCTCAGTCGAGACCTGCTAGTTCTTTGGGTCCCCGTGCCCAAACTTTCAAGAAATCTAGATCTTCTTCTTCCTCTGGTTCTGGAGGTGTTGTCCGTTACTGTAAGAAGGACAAGTGTGATCACTGTGGGAAGAACCATCCAAACGACAAGTGTCGTAGAGCTTCTGGAGCTTGTTTCCGTTGTGGAGAGACTGGTCATATCCGGAGGGATTGTCCACTGTCTGGGGGAGGCGGTTCTGGATCTGGTTCTGGATCGGGTTCTCAGGCCACCGTACAGCAGAGGTCGCAGGGACAGTCTGCTGGGAGTTCTCATTTGAGGCCACGAGCTTCTGGCCAGGTGTTTGCCTGAGACATGATCAGGCTGTGGAGGAGAATGAGAAAGTCATCGCAGGTACATTTTTGCTTTATGGTATACCTGCTCTTGTACTTATTGACACTGGTGCATCTCATTCCTTCATTTCTGCATGTTTTGTTAAGAGGCATAAGTTACCATGCATTGCACTAGACGTAGTGATGTCTATTTCTACTCCGACGGGCCAATCTGCTTTGGCTAAGCGTCTAGTGATGGGTTGCGCTTTAGAGTTCGAAGGGAATATTCTGTTAGCGAATCTCATGGTCCTGGCGATGGATGACTTTGATTGCATTTTGGGAATAGATATGTTGACTATCTATCGAGCTTCAGTGGACTGCTATCAGAGATTAGTACGCTTTCATCCGGAGGGGAGTGAGAGCTGGTTTTTCTATGGTGAGGGAGCGCGACCCCCGATGCCTTTGGTATCAGCTTTGAGAGCCTGTCGAGCTCTAGAGTCTGGCGGGGAAGGCTACCTTATCTATGCAGTTGATTTGTCCACTAAGAGTATTGGGATAGAGAGCATTCCTGTTGTGGATGAATTTCCAGATGTGTTTCCCGATGAGATTCCGGGTTTTCCTCCTGCTAGGGAAGTCGAGTTTGGCATAGAGTTGAAGCTGGGTACTTCGCCTATTTCTAGAGCACCGTATCGTCTGGCTCCGTCAGAGATGCGTGAGTTGAAGAATCATCTACAGGATCTTTTGGACAAGGGGTATATTCGTCCTAGTGTATCTCCTTGGGGAGCTCCTGTTCTCTTCGTGAAGAAGAAGGATGGGTCGATGCGGCTGTGCATTGACTATCGGCAGCTGAATCGAGTCACTGTGAAGAACAAGTATCCGTTGCCTCATATTGATGACTTTTTCGATCAGCTGCAGGGCACATCAGTTTACTCCAAGATTTACTTGAGATCTGGGTATCATCTGTTGAGAGTCCGTGATCAGGATGTAGCCAAGACTGCATTCCGTACTCGCTATGGTCATTACGAGTTCCTAGTGATGCCATTTGGTTTGACTAATGCGCCGGCTATATTCATGGATCTGATGAACCGTGTCTTCAGGGAGTATTTGGACAAGTTTGTCGTGGTCTTTATTGACGACATCTTGGTGTATTCGCGTAATACGGAAGAGCATGTTTCTCACTTGCGGTTAGTACTGCAGACTCTTCGAGATGAGAAGTTGTACGCCAAGCTGAGCAAGTGTGAGTTCTGGATGGATAGAGTGGTCTTTCTTGGCCATATCATATCCAGGGAAGGGATTTCTGTTGATCCAAGCAAGATTGAAGCGGTACTTAATTGGTCGCGTCCGACGACAGTTGCTGAGATCCGTGGTTTTCTGGGTATAGCAGGGTATTATCGTCGCTTCATTCTGAACTTCTCTCAGTTAGCTCGACCGTTGACGCAGCTTACCCGCAAGGGTGTGGATTTTGAGTGGTCCTCCGAATGTGAGGAGAATTTCCGTGAGCTTCGATGGCGGTTGACTTTTGCGCCGGTGTTGGCATTACCGTCAGGATCTGGAGGGTATGTAGTTTACACAGATGCTTCTCTTAAGGGGTTAGGTTGTGTCCTGACTCAGAATGGGCATGTGATCGCATACGCTTCGAGACAGCTGAAGCTTCACGAGGACAACTACCCAGTCCATGATTTGGAATTGGCAGCCATTGTGTTCGCTTTGAAGATCTGGCGTCATTATCTGTATGGCGAGAAATTTGAGATCTTCACCGACCATAAGAGTCTCAAGTATTTGTTCACTCAGGCAGAGTTGAACATGAGGCAGAGACGTTGGATGGACTTGCTTAAGGACTATGATTGCAAGATTAAGTACCATCCGGGAGCTGCTAATCTCACCGCTGATGCTTTGAGTCGCAAGGTGCGACTATCCGCACTTCAGATTTGTTCGATGTCTATTGCGATCAGTGACTGTTGTACTTCAGGTTATACCTTCAAGCATAAGAAAGGTATGCAGAGTATCCAGATGTTTGCGATATTATCTGAGCCAGCCTTGTATTCACGGATCCGAGATGCTCAGATGTCTGATTCGAAGACCCAGCGTTTAGCTCGTCTAGCTAACGAGGGTAGCTCATCTGGATTTCATTATTAGTCAGATGGCTTTCTGTGTTTGTCTGGTAGGCTTGTGATTCCGCAGGATGAAGAGTTGAGAGAGGAGATTTTGTCTCAGGAACATCGCACTAAGTTGAGTATTCATCCTGGGAGCAACAAGATGTACAAGGATCTACATACTCGTTTCTGGTGTAAGGGAATGAAACGCAGTGTTTATCAGTTTGTTTCGAGATGTTTGGTGTGTCAAAAGGTCAAGGCAGAGCACCGACGACCTGGAGGATTGCTTCACAGTCTGCCTATTCCTGAATGGAAATGGGAGTTTATCACAATGGACTTTGTGACCCATTTGCCGGTATCCCCGAGAAACTGTGATGCTATCTGGGTTGTGGTGGACCGACTCACCAAGTCAGCGCATTTCATTGCCTATAGCTGAGAGTAATCTGTGGATCGCATGGCACGGATGTACATTCAGGAGATCGTCCGACTTCATGGAGTGCCTGTGAGCATTGTCAGCGATCGGGACCCCAGGTTTACTTCTAGATTCTGGGGGAGTGTTCAGCGTGCGATGGGTACTACTCTCAGTTTGAGTACAGCCTATCATCCGGAGACTGATGGTCAGTCAGAGCGCACTATCCATACGTTAGAGGATATGCTTAGAGCGTGCGTCATGGATTTTGGTTCAGCCTGGCAGGATCATTTGTCGTTGATCGAGTTCGCTTACAACAACAGCTATCACACTAGTATTGGGATGGCACCTTTTGAGGCGTTGTATGGGCGACGTTGTCGTACTCCACTCTTCTGGGAAGAAGTGGGGGAGAGACAGGCTGAGGAACCGGAGTTTATCCAGCAGGCGATAGACATTGTTGATCAAATCAAGAAACGGATTAAGACTGCACAGGATCGTCAGGCCAGCTATGCTAATATCAAGCGTAGGCCTTCGCAGTTCGAGGTCGGGGAGAAAGTGTTTCTGAGAGTGTTACCTTTCCGCAAAATTCTCAGATTTGGCCTTAAGGGCAAGTTGTCTCCCATATTTATCGGTCCGTTTGAGATCTTGGAGAGCATTGGCGATTTGGCTTATCGACTAGCTTTGCCACCGCATCTATCCAGTATTCACGACGTGTTCCACGTATCTCTGTTGCGACGGTATGTGGCGGCTGAATCTCATATTCTGCAGCGGTCTGAGGTTCAGGTAGACAAGGATTTGACTTATGTTGAGAAACCTCTTCGTATCCTGGATTGTAAGGATAAGGTTTTACAGAACAAAGTCATTCCTTTGGTTTTAGTTCAGTGGCAGCGCCGAGGCACTGAGAAAGCTACTTGGGAGCTTGAGGACAGGATGCGTAAAGACCATCCTGAGTTGTTTTGATTTCATTCTTTAAGTTGTATTCAGTTGCAACTCTGTAAACGTTTGATTTGAATAAAGAATGTTTCCGATTTCTGTATTTGCATTCGGTACTTAAGATCTGATTTCGAGGACGAAATATCTTAAGTGGGGGAGAATGTAGTAGCCCGTAACCAAAATCAGTAATTAAGGAATTAGTCATAATTACTTGGGTAGAGTTCGGAAGCTCCAAAGGTGAGTTCGGAAGCTCCGATCAGGATCGGAAGCTCCGATCAGGATCGGAAGCTCCGATCGTTATTACGTCAGGCATGACGTGTGGCAAGATCGGAAGCTCCGATCAGGACCGGAAGCTCCGATCACCCCTATCTGGAGTCAACAAGTGATATTTTGACACGTGGCATATCAGGATCTTCGGAAGCTCCGATGGCAGGATCGGACGTTCCGATCGAGGTTCGGACGTTCCGATCAAGGATCGGAAGTTCCGATCGTTGTCTATAAATAGAAGGCCGAGGCTTCACTTTCATTTGCCAATTCCGAGTTCTCCTTTCCATTCTAGTCCTTTTGGAGCTGTTCTAGTCTTCTTAGGCTTGGTCCGGAGGTCGGCGAGGCGTTCAGTAGTCGTAGCGGAGTTGTGCCCAAGTTCTGGAGGCATCGACATCAAAGGGCTAACGACGGACGAAGGTATAGCTTTTGCTTCCTATAAATATTTAGGAGTATGCAATAGCTTAGTTAAGGCTTTTAGAGCACTTTAATGATAGTAATATCATTTGGCAGTGTAGAGCAGACTATAGGCGTGGACCTAGAGTTGGTAGAGCTTGCACTGTTTTGAGGTACGAAAGTACTGTTCGAGATATCATGACTGAGTATGCATGTATTATGTGACTGCATGATTTATATGCCATGATATTATGCTGCATTCATTTGCATCTTGCTGTATCTCTTTTGAGATGTCTGTTAGTAGGGTTGTACCCTATCCTGTTAGTGGATGGACTTCCATCGATTTGGGTCCGGCGTATCCACGGTTATCTTGGTATGGGAGCCACCTCCTGAAGCGACGGCACAACGTGCTACATACCAGGGCCCGGTCTGTCTCTGTTATTTGATCCTTGACCTCGAGTCTATAGGGAGTTCACTTTGCATGCATGTATACTCATACTCTCGCACTGAGCGTTTTATGCTCACGTCTCGTACTCTGTATTTTTTGGACACCCTATTTCATGAGGCAGGTTTGCGATTGGACGAGGAGGGTGGATCCAGGAGGGGCTAGTCAGTGGTTGGCCAGTTGGAGCTTTGCTTAGGTTTTATTACTGTTGTTTGGGTTTATACAGCTATTCGATTTGGTTGTATATTATTGGATAAATTACAGATTCCTTTATTTGGGATTGTATATTTTATTTATGGATTCCGCAGTTTTATTCTGATATCTGTTTAATTAAGTTAATTGCATGCATAAGTTCTGTTTAGTAAGTGATCCGGGTAAGGGTCACTACAGTAACTCTAACACTGCTGGTCAAACCTAGCTCTGCTGGTCTAGACTCCAAGCCTACTAGTCCAGTCTACTAGCTACTACAATGCAAATATCCATGCATCAACAATTAAGCTCTAAAAGCCTTAACTAAGCTATTGCATACTCCTAAATATTTTTAGGATGTTGAAGCTATACCTGCGTCCGTCGTTAGCCCTTTGCTGACGATAGCCTCAAAACTAGGCTGTAGCTCCGCGATGACGTCTAGATCACTAATCCACTTCCGGATTCCTCGTAGGATGCCTAGATCTCCCTAGATCTGAGTTATAAGGCTTAGGAATCGAGAGAGAAGAGAGGGAATTGGTGTGAGAAAATGAATTCTCGGACCCTCTATTTATAGGCAATGTTCGGAGCCTCCGAACCCGGTTCGGACCGTCCGAACTCGATCGGAACCTCCGATCGCACCTTCGGAGCGTCTGATTGCTCAATATTACATCAGCCATGATGTCACCTTGCTGATGTAAGCGATGACATGTGCCTTAGTCCAGATCAGAGCTTCCGATCTTGTCGACGGAGCGTCCGATCTCGATCGGAGCCTCCGATCCTGGCACGGAGCTTCTGATCCACTTCAGATCGTCCGAACTCCTCTTCGAATCGTTCGATCCTGCTGAACCAATTCAACTAATTCGAGTGCACTGAATCCATTTTTGAAGTCCGTTATCCCAACAGGAACTTATTTAATCATGTTTTACTTAATCTAGGCATGATCACATGACTAATTACTCATTAACCACTAATTAGAAATGCGGGTTACTACATTCTCCCCCACTTAAGAAATTTCGTCCTCGAAATTTAAGTCTTAGAGGAAAACATAAATAGCCAACCAAACGTTCTTTAATACAATTGAACAAGTACAAAATCGATACAAAGAAGTACAAAATCTCAAAATAACTCGGGGTGCTCGGCTAACATCCGGCTCTCCAACTCCCAAGTAGCTTCCTCTGTCCCTCTGCGTTGCCACTGTACCATAACCAATGGTATGCGCTTGTTACGAAGTACCTTGTCTTTCCTGTCAAGAATCCGTAGGGGTTTCTCCACATACGATAGATCTTGATCTACTTTTACCTCGGTCGGATGCAAAATATGTGACTCATCTGCCACATACTGCCTCAACAAGGACATGTGGAACACATCGTGGATCTCCGAAAGATCGGGTGGCAAGGCCAGACGATAAGCAACATCCCCAAACTTGTAACGCCCTGTTTTTATCTTAAATGAGTTTATTTGAGTTAATCGGAGATTGCAGAGTTCGCGAGCCGACTTGATTTTGATCAGGGTCTTATTTGCAAAAATTGGATTTTTCAGGGACTAAAATGCAATTAATGGATTTTATATATTATCTTGTCTAGTTTGACTTGGTCCATTATCTCCCTCTCCTTCCCCTTGCACGCATCCTCCATTGAAGACACCCCATTGAGCTTCCAAGCTTTCTGATTTTAGTCGGAGCTTGATCCGGCCGTTGGAATTTATTTCTGAAGGTAGATTAGTGATCACTGCAGTGAGAGCTCAGTTATACCGTAAGTATTTCTCCGATCAGATATGTTTTGTTTTTTAGAGGTTGTTAGAATCGATCTAGATTTTAGTATGTTGTTCTTGGGAGAGTTCTGATCGTTTATTATATGTCGGTTTTGAATTAGAGCGACGTTCGGATTTGTTGTGATTTTTGGAAGCCATTTTCGAAAGTTTAAGTTTTGAGATTTGTTGGGATTGCCTTGTTGTTGTTGTTTCAGCATTTTTATGAGATTATATCGGTATTGAACTGCTGTCTGCGTTTCCGGTTTGTTCAGTTTTTAGCCGTTATGCCGTCGATTTGAGTTTTGGGATTTCGAACCGTTTTTGAGTTGTTGAACTTGGCTTGTAAGTTGATCATGGTTATTGATCTTTGATTTGTATCTGAACAGATTTTTTTGGAGTTTTTCAAGCCCAGGGTTAACAACATTTGTTCGTTTCAGAGATTTGGACGAAGAACGGTATAGATAATTACCTTGAGACTTGTTGTTGTTTAGATTGGTTAGACTTTGATACAATCTTTTGTTGTAGCTTCCCAGAAGTTGGAACTACTGCCTTGAAAGGTAAAAGCAGTCATCAATAGCGGGATAGCATACTCGGGACAGTTGATTCTCGAGTTTCCCTTAAAAGCACATACTTGCATCTACACTTGTTCTAGCATGAGGAACTTGTGTCTTGTTGAATTGCTTGAGCTTTTATTATATGGCTATGTTTTATATTCTGTTATGCATTCATCTTGAGCCAACTTTGATTTCAGCGGGCAGAATAGCCCTTTTTGTTTAGACATTTGGGAACTATAATTGAGTGGCCTAGGTCGTAGTCATTTCGCCTAGTGCTAGCATACTCATTATAGTTGCTCAAAGTCTAGAGGAGTGGTATACGTGGCACCACCTTGATTGGGAGAGTCGGTGAGTGGTTACGTGATCTCATCCTCGGGATCCCAAAAGCACAACAGAAATCCCTCGTTTATCAGATTTGATATCTCGGTTTAAAGACATGCATTTCATTACGTTGTTATTGATTTTGTTGTTGTTGTGAAAGCATGTTTGTTTTTGTATCACTTGTATGTTGCTTTTACTGGGATTATCATTCTCACCGGTTTTCCGGCTATTGCTTTGTTTTGTATGTGTAATTGGCAACAGGTGGGGCAGGATCAAGTCAGAAGAGGCATGGTTAGCTTTGAGGGAATGATGTAGAAGTGAGACTCGGTTTAGAATTCTTGTTAGCATGACAATCTAGTTTATGTTTTGAAGCATGTTAAGAACTGGAACTTGGATTGGAAGTGGTCTTGCTTGTGGTTAGAACTCTTGTATTCTGTATTCGGCTTGTAATAGCTAGCATCGATGCGTGTTCCTCATTTTTATGTATTTAAATGCTATGTTGTTGGATATATATTAGTTGGATCATATTAGAGTTCTTTTGGTTATGTTATTGCACTTTTGGAGGCTTGTTTTGAGCCAATTCAGCAGGCCATGCGCGCCCGCGCCTCGGGTGGCGTACCCGCGCATCCCGCACTTCGTTTCGGAAGTTTTTGGCAGAGCTTCATGCGCGCCCGCGCGTCCCCTTTAAAAAAAAAATGCTCTTGGCTTTTAATTGGTTACTTATTGAATTACTCCTTTAATTGTTGTTTAGAACCGATGTCTCACAAAACTTCTCGAGAATCTCGAAAGGACCATTGAATCTAGGTGTTAGCTTACCCTTGCGACCAAACCTCATCACCTTCCGAAAAGGTGACACACGCAAGAAAACATACTCTCCTACCTCAAAATGAAGTGGCCTGCGGTGAGTGTCCGCGTAGCTAGCCTGTCGATCCTGGGCTGCCTTAACCCTGCGTCGTATCAACTCTACTGCATCAATCATCTGCTGAATCATCTGAGGACCCTCAACCTGACGCTCGCCAACCTCGTCCCAAAACAAAGGTGTACGACAACGGCGTCCATAAAGAGCCTCAAATGGTGCCATCCAATGCTGTGATGAAAACTATTGTTGTAGGCGAACTCCACCAAGGGTAAATGATCATGCCACGCTGGACCAAAATCCATCACCGCTGCGCGAAGCATATCCTCTAGAGTGCAAATAGTACGCTCCGACTGTCCGTCCGTCTCTGGATGATAAGCCGTACTTAAGCTCAAAGTAGTACCAAGGGCTCGCTGGAAACTACCCAAAATCTCGAGGTGAATCTCGGATCTCTATCGCTGACAATGCTCAACGGAATCCCATGCAATCAAACAATCTCCCGCACATACAATTGCACCATCCTATCAAAGGTGTAATCGCGGTTATAGGGAAGAAAATGCACTGACTTCGACAACCGATCCACAACAACCCAAATAGCGTCACAATTCCTGGAAGACATAGGCAAGTGGGTGACAAAGTCCATCGTCACATGCTCCCACTTCCATTCAGGGAATCTCTAAGCTATGAAGTAACCCTCCGGGTCGTCTAAACTCTGCCTTGACATGCTGACACACAAGGCATTGGGATACGAACTGATAAACGCTGCGCTTCATCCCTTTCCACCAAAATCGAGTGCGAAGATCCTTGTACATCTTCATGCTGCCTGGATGTACAGAGAATCGACTACGGTGAGCTTGCGATAAGATCTCATCCCTCAAAGTAGAATCCTCGGGTACCACAACTCGACCAGAAAGACACAACAGACCGTCCCCTTGCAGATGGAAACCAGAAGTGTTATCACCTTCAGCCAGCCGGGCCAACTTCTGAGTCTTCAGATCAGAATTCTGAGCTTCCCGGATTCGTCTGTATAGCGCTGGCTCTGCAAGCACAGAAGAGACATGAAATCTCTTGTTGTTCTTTCTTATGACGGAACGTGAATCCCAAAGAACAACACTCCTTCACTGCCTTCGAAACCGAACTGGTACGAAGGGAACTCACATAAACTTTGCGACTAAGCGCATAAGCAACAAGATTTGAAGAACCTGGATGGTACTTGATCTCACAATCGTAATCCTTCAACAGATCCATCCAACGACGCTGCCGCATGTTCAACTCAGCTTGAGTGAACAGATACTTCAAACTCTTATGATCAGTGAAGATCTCGAATCGTTCTCCGTACAAATAGTGACGCCATATCTTAAGAGCAAAGACAATGGCTGCAAGCTCTAAATCATGTACGGGATAGTTCTCCTCGTGAGTCTTCAGTTGTCTGGAGGCATAAGAAATCACGTGGCCATTCTGAGTCAACACACACCCCAAACCTTGGAGAGAAGCATCAGTGAAGACTACAAAACCACAAAAACTGTCTTCACAAGCATCAGACCAAACGAAAGAAATGTCTTTCTTTGTCAACTGAGTCAAAGGCTTAGCTATCTGAGAGAAATTCTCCACAAAACGACGATAGTATCCTGCTAAACCAAGGAAACTACGAATCTCAGAAGCTTGTAGTCGGACGTGACCAATTCAAAATAGCCTCTGTCTTGCTAGGATCAACGGATACGCCATCTTGAGAAATGACATGACCAAGGAACACCACTCGGTCAATCCAGAAGTCACACTTACTCAGCTTCGCATACAACTGTCTCTCCCTCAAGACCTGCAGTACAGTGTAGAGATGATAGGAATGCTCATCCATGCTGCGAGAATACACCAAAATGTCATCGATGAACACCACCACGAACTTATCCAGAAAGTCGCGGAAAACTCTGTTCATCAGATCTATAAAAACAGCTGGAGCATTCGTCAAACCAAACGGCATCACTAGAAACTCATAGTGTCCATACCGCGTACGAAATGCTGTCTTAGGAACATCCTCCTGTCGAACTCGCAACTGATGATACCCAGACCGAAGATCAATCTTCGAATAAACAGAAGTACCCTGCAACTGATCAAAGAGATCATCTATCCGCGGAAGAGGATACTTATTCTTTACTGTCGCTTGATTCAATTGGCGGTAATCGATACACATGTAAGAGTGGGTGCCCAGTGAGCCAACTGTGTGGCTATGGGCTTTGATGACTCTTTGTATAAACAATCTTTTGTTTAATATTATTTACACTTTTTAATGGCAATGACTTTATATTACTTCATATTGTTATATTGTGATATACTATTGTTGTTTTGATAAAGACCTTGAATATACTATAGTGTATGTAAGATGTGGTAGAACATGGAGATGTCTATCATGAAATACATCTTATAGTCACTGTATGTTCTAAAACCGTTCCTAGTCGATTGAGCCGTCCGATAATAAGGATAAGGATCGCTCGAGTTTGAGACTAGCATTTGCGATGCGGAGTACCACGTTTCATTGGTAGGGAACATGGAGATGTTCGAAGCATGCAAATGGATATTCATAGGATGAATAATCGAACTACCCTATCCGGACTTTCCAAGTGGTTATCACTTATCGAGTGGATTAAGTCCGCGGTTTTGGTTGTACACCATTAGTCCTTACGACTTGAAACATCATGGAGACTCTATATGCTAGTGCTGTGCTTTGACTCGTTTACCGACTCTATGGGGGTCATCAGGTGTCGAGATTGGGTACAGTTACGACACATATAGGAGTCGATGCATTGTTGTCAAGGATTCACCACATACTTGCGAGTGTGGATATCCTATGCGATCTGAGGAGATATTAGTGTGACGAATCTCTGGCCAGAGTACTTGATGTGATTTAAGAAATGGTTTCTTAGTAGCACATGCGATGTCACTAATTTGATCTTCAAGATGTATTGCATAGTTATCGAATCTTGAGCGACTCTCGATATACCAATGGTTGTTGATTCGATCGGGATATATGGATGAAGGGACCATACTGTACGCTAACCAAAATCTACTGGTTCTTGTAGGCACTATCAGTGATACCTAGGGAATATGGGGCGATGTTGCTAGGCGCTTTACATGATTCGTTGGGCAAGTCGGAAAGTGTTGTTCCGAGTCACAAGGAGTTGTGAGCCCACGGCTAGCTGTATCCCTGAACCATTGAGGGTCACACAGTGTAATGGAGTTTTAATCCCCGTTGAGATAGTTAAATTTAAAGAGTTAAATTTAATGAACTAAGGAGTTGGACTTCTTAATTAAGAGTAAGGGAGTAGGGTTTCCTAAAATGACATAGGGATGGACATTTTTGGAAACCACTGAATTCGGATTCAGGAAAATTTATTTTGACTTTAAAATGTGCAGAAATGGTTTCTGTGCACATTGGTGAAATCGGTTCATCAATCGGAGTCACGATGAATTTTATATTAATTTCTGAACGTGCGGGCTTTGCTTGTCGGGCCCCAGCTTATGACTAATGGGCCCTAAGGTGTTAGTGGCCTGCATTATAAATAAGTTATTTCAGTACAGAAATTACACACAACAGCTCATTATTTTTGAGAGAGAAAAATCGAAACCCTAGCCTCTCCTCTAGAATAATCGGCCGAACCCCTGCCTTGCTCTGCACGAGAAATTTCGGTCTGTGATTTTGAATCGCAGTCAGGAATAACGAATCAGATTCGTTTAATCTCTTCGCAGAAAACTTCTGATAGATTTTCTAGTGCAATCTATCAGAGGGATTAAACCTCTGTTCGTGGACCTGATTGAAGGAGTTCATCGGTTCCAGGGAGAGACAACAAGAGCAGATAAAATCTGTTGGTGTCCAGTAATCTCGTTGCGAGATTGAAGGTAAAATTTAATAATTGTTATTTAAATTTTACACACACAATAATTTAATCGTTGAACGGTTGATACCCACACTATGGAATTGTTCCATAACAAAAAAATTTTAAACTTCCGCTGCACCGGGTATCAATTGTGATTGATCTGAGAGCCGCGTTTTTCCAACAACACAACCACATTGAACCATCCTTATTCTTGACAAACAGTACTGGGGCTCCCCATGGAGAAACACTAGGTCTAATATAACCCTTATCAAGAAGATATTGCAATTGCTTCTGCAGCTCTTTCATTTCTGACGGTGCCAATCGGTAAGGAGTTCTGGAAATCGGTGTAGTCCCTGGCGCTAACTCAATGCCAAACTCAATTTCCCTCACTGGTGGCAAGCCTGGAATCTCCTCTGGAAACACATCTGGAAAGTCACAAACCACTGGTATCTCTTGGATATCTGGCTCTCCTAAGGATGCGTCAATGGCGTAGATAAGGTAGCCTTCCCCGCCAGACTCTAAAGCACGTCGTGTAAGGCCCATAAATATTAAGTTATTAATGATGGGATTTAAGATTTAAATTCCAAATAAGAGAAAATATGAAGTTAAGAATTTATGGAAATTAGAGATTTCAATTTCGGGTCAGAAATATTTAATTTGAGGATTTGAGGATTTTAAGAAGTTTATTATCCGGAATTCTTAAATTAAAAGATTAAAAATATTTGCAATTGATATTTATGGAATTTAAGATGTGAATTCCAAGATGATAAATATCAAGAATGAATTTTGAGGATGAAATCCGAGCAAGGGCCAATTTGCAAATATTGAGTAGTTCAAGGACTAAAATGCGATAAGGTCCAAAATGATTTAATTTTAATCCGAGAATATTTAATTTGAGAATATTTAGAGTTTAGAATTAAATTCTAATATTCTTAACTTATTTAGGATTGAAATTGAATTAAATCGCTTGTCCGGGGACTGAATTGCAATTAGGCCAAAGTTTAGGGACCAAAATGCAAATTGTCTTGCAACTTGTGTTTAAACGTGTAAGAAGGCTGAAAGGGAATCAGAATGATCAGCAATCACCGAGAGAATAAGAAAAGAGAAGGGTTAAGCCATTTTCGATTCTTTAAACTCCGATATCTTTTGATCCGCCCGGTAGAATTTCCGATTGAACATATATTTGCGATCACAGCTCCGAGTGCTACGTTTTGACGTAAGTTTTATGAAGTTCTATCATGTTTGAATTTTATGTTTTTGTTAGAATTAAGATTTGATTGTATAAACATGTTCTAGCATATACGACGATAGCATATCTAAGACGGATCGAGAAAAGATCGTCGTTTGGACATGTTTTGGAATATTGAAAGAATTATCAAAATTCTGAATTTTGAGGGCTGCAATTCACGTGATTAGGCTGCTGAATTATGGATGTTATGATACTTATAAGATTGTCTAATTGATGTTTAAGCTTTTAGAATTTCCGGTTTTAATCCGTTATGCCGCCGGTTCAAGATTTTGAATTGTTATTCATTCTATATGTCTAGAGCTCATATTCAAGTGTTTAGTGGATGAATTGAATATGTGGTTATATTTAGAATGAAGGTATAATGATATTTGAATCGAAAGATTTATCGAATTCGAATAGTTGTGACGTCGGTTTGAATTCCGATTGTGTTAGTCAGATTTGAAATGTATCAGCTTTAAAGAAAACATCGATTCAGATTGGAAATTGATGTTTAGATATGTTATACATTATTTCAGATTTGACTTGAAAGATTATCGAAGTTGAATTGACGAGTTCAAGTTCGAATGACTTGAAGTGTTTGAAGTTGAATCAAGAATACCTTCAAGTAGCACTGATTGAAAATAAGCAGAATTTGATGTCAGATTTGGACAGCTTTGTAGTTGATCAAGAATTGACAGAGGGTCAGCTAGTTGAATCAGAAATGCAGGTATGAATAGGACATTAATAAAATGGGCAGGAATAACTCGAGATTGTTGTTGATTATCGAGTTGCCTAAAATCACATACATGCATGTTTAATAATATGTTATTGTTTGCGGTTTACATAAATGGGATAGATTATTCAAGATAGATATCTTCTTGAATTTCCAGAATATTTATGTCAATGTTTATTTGTCTTCTTTGATTTATATTATGTTCTGTATTGAACATGTCTTACATATTCCATGTGATGCTTACAGATTTGTCGGTATCTTTGAGTGATTATATGATCATATGATTATATGATTGATGTGTTCAAGATGTTGTTTTAGCTTATGTATGATTTGATGCATTCAGATTATGTTGCATTCATCTTGAACTCCAGCCTGAAAAGCACAGAGGGTTGAAAGGCCTAGAATGCAGATGACGTTTGGAGAACTGTAGTTGAGTGGCATGGAATGTAGATTTACTTCCAGAGTCAGATGACTCATAGCACGGAATATAGATTTATTTCCAGAGCTAGATAACTCACTATAGTTGAACCAACGTCAGGGGATTGAGAGATTTGACGCCACCTCGAATGGGAGAGTCGGTGGTTAGTTAAAGATTTTATTTCCCCGGGATCCTAGAATTACGATTTATTGATATCAGATTCGATAGCCTATTCCTTGGCACATGCATTGCATTTATGCATTAACCTAGAGATTTCTAGAGATTAGAATATGCGTTTATAAATGCTAGCATGTTATGTTATGACATTCAAGATTTGAATGAGTTTATATACTTGGTATTAAAGATGAACATACTATCATGTTTTACCTCCTATTACATGATTGAATATTTATGATTCATTTGGCATATAGATATCATATGTTTAACTGATGTATATGCATGTTGTTCATACTGAGATTTATTCTCATCGGAGTATATCCGGCTGTTGCTTTGTTTGTATTGTGCATTGCATCAGGTTTGGGGCATGAGCGAGTCAGATGTGGCTTGGATAGCTCAAGATTGAGAAAGATTAGCATGTGGTGACTTCGGGCTAAGAATTGATTGCTATCAAATGCATGTTAGAAAGGTGTTGATTTAGTTTGAGCTTAGAAAACTTAGAATTGAGTTTATTGTATTGCACCTTAGAAACATGTATGTGATTATTGTTATGTCTAGATATGCATGAGTTTATGCTTCGGACATATTGAGATTATGTATGCAATTTTTCAGATTTGAAATAGCTCTAGCAACTTTGATCTTTGTTGTAGTCTTTGATAATTTTTGTATAATTTCTGCACCGACCCTTCTTGGTAGAATGAGCATAACTTTTTACTGAAAACTTCGATTAGGGTGCGGTTGGTGGCATTGGAAAGCTAAGACAAAGATCTACAACTTTATGTTTATCATTTACCAGATTCTGTCCGAAAACCTATGCGCGGGCGCGCGTTTGGGGTTCTGAAAAAAAAAAATTTGGTTTGAATATTCTTTTATTATATGATTAATTGTTGATTAATCATTTATTGCCATAAGATGAGATTAGCAACCCGAGGTCCCCACTACAGGTGGTTTCAGAGCATAAAAGTCTTGGACTAAGATAGATAGTTGAGCGGGGTAGATTGATGTCGCATGCATTTTTAGTAATGACGAGTATGATTTACTTGCTTTACAGAATTTGTATGCGACTATGATTGCTTGATTTGACACTACTTGCTTTATTTCAGATAAGAATTACATGCTTATATGTTGTTATGTATGCCTGATTTCTTGAATTTATTAGAATAAGTGAATTCGTTTTAAGCATGTATGTCAATATGTGAAAAAGCATGAGGAAATTGACAAGTACGTGTTCTATTAAGAAGCATGAGAATTATATGTACGAATATACTGACATTTGTATGTTATAATAATCTGCCATATATATTGCTTCCTTGTTATTGCATAAGACAGATTTGTAACAGATAGAAAAAAATTGAGAACCTAATACAGGACAGAACCGCAGACAGAACAGAACAGAGTTGATGGTAAGTTTTTGAGTATGATGATTGCCCTGAGGAGTATGTTAGTTGATACAACTCTAAAGCTAGTACTCGCCAACTCAGAAAGATACAGAATATGCTATGTCTAGAAAGGGGTGAATTGAAAAAGCTGAATCAGTTGTTCAAGTGGAAGAATATTCGAGATGAAACATAGAATCGGCTTGATTTGATAATCAACTCCAGGACTCTTAGCAAAGAAGTTGATGAAGTTGCTGAAGAAGAAGTACTGAAAATTGTTTGGAAGGTAAGTAAACAGAATTGTTTCTTTCCGTTGGATAGGCTAAGAAGATAGACAGTAAACTTTGCAGGAATTAGACGATAAGTTGATTTTGATTTCAAGCCAGTAAATAGAAAGAAAGAAATCATGAAACGGTAATACGAGGCAGAGTTGAAGTTTTATTCACGCCTCAGTCATTGTGAAGAACCTATGATCATACACTTTCACTAAAATTTCATAGCAGTTATAGCTATGAAGCAAGCGATATGTGACAATAACAGCAAAGATCGAGTCAGTCTAAAACGCCAGCAGATGAAGATATATAAGCATAAGCTCCCCTAACTGAAAGGTTCAAGTTGTATCAGATAAGACATTTTACAGGTAACGTGAGTTAATTTCTAGTTAACCACTTGTATATTGCTTATTATAGCATACATTCCTATAGATCAGTTGGATTATTTGTTGTATGCTATAATCCGTATCTGATGAGCCTTTATTCCAATGTATTTGCCTGAGATTTTTGCCTTTGAGTAGAAGAAATACATTTGAATGATTTAGACAGAGAAGATTGGAAATGCCAGACGTTGAGGAAATAAGATTGAATATGCATTTATAAATAATTATTAATGCATTAACTGAGTATCAGATCAAAGAATTGATTGATTCTGTGCAGTAGTGATTAAGTTAGATCAACAATAGCAATGAGTATAGAGTCTATTTGATTATGGAGTTGCAGAAATTAAATTTCTATTATGTCGGTACTGTTTATTATCACGATGATCGTGGAAGATGTCAGTGGAAGTCTAATCAGGATATATTGAAACTAGTACCGAATTAACCTAAAATTGATAGCTATCGTCAGTGGTTAGAATGTACAGAAATAGTTCAATGACATATTTTGACCTTTTCTACGGGACATGAAATGCATGGGTCTATATAGGTTGTGTCTAGTACGAAAAGTATTATGGTAACTCGTTATTAGGAAGAGCATTTACCTTGACATGAAGAACTTCAGAAAAACAGCTAGCAGATTGAGTAGAAAAGAGTTATGTAGTACCGAAATGATGTTAATTCTATGGACAATAAGTTACGTCGAAAAAGATTATATTCGACCTATTGTCAGCTAAAGAATTAATAACTGAACTTCATGTCAATAGAGAATAAGAACAAAATCAGTTACAGTTGAGCGCTTTTTTCTATTCAATTTTGCTGAAGCTATTCCATCTTCAGGAAATCATGATTCTTGTATTTTCTTTGCTATCGGATTCTGAGGGTTTTTGTATTCCGACCTCGATCGATTTTTGATTTTGACTCTTATTCTTTTTGCTAGAGTCTGATTTAATTTACTCGCTTTTAAGTTTTGATATGCAAAGTGAGTTGTTTTCATTGTGCAGATTTTGTTCATTCAGAATGTTTGATTTTGGGTGACCTTGACTTGATGCGAGTTCCTTTTGATTTGAAATTTGAAAATTATTGAATTAATTTGATGTGTCTATTCAGTGTATCTTGAAGAATTTGGCTCGTTAATACTGATAGAAATTCAGATTTCGTAGTCCATCAAACCAAGCATTTATGGGTTTTAGAATAATTATCGAATTTATTGGGTACAGATTTGTACTTGTTGAATATGTATGCTTGACAGAATACTTAAACGATCAGAATTGTTGCGATCCAAGTCTAAACTCGATTTGGTGTTTTTGGAACGTTTTAAAGTAACATTGATCTTAAGATCAAGCAATAGAATATTGATTGATAATGCTAGATTAAGATAAGAGATTAAGACAGCAGAGCAGAACAGAATGAAATTTTTGCGGTGAATAATCGTTTGATTATGTACCAGAATTTTCTAGATATGGGAATATTCAGATTCTGAAAGAGGTATATGTACAATCAGATTTAATATCCATTCAGTTTGTCTAAACTTGTATGACTTACACGTATGTTAGTACTTGGAAATTAGTATGTGAAAGAAGAACTGAAAACAGATACGACAGAATTGACAGTTACCAAATACTAAAATTCCTAGTAAAAAAAAAACAGACAAATAATTAACGCAAAGATGGTTTTTTATGTAACAGATTAGTTACATAAGAGTTGATAATCAGATCAACTTGTGTGAACCGACTTTGGTTCAGATTCTGACTATGAATCGGTCATGATTTTGCGACTTTAGAGTGTAGTAGATTTCGGACAGATATATGAATTATGTTTGTATTAGATATGATACCAACATAAAAAGATATACGAGTTATGCATTTAGCAAGATGATCAGATTACAGGAATTATTGAAATCTATTTGTCAAGATAGAAACTTTTAGATCTGTTTTCATAGATTGTGGCAGTGATTGTCAGATGTTCTGAGTGTTTGGTTGTATGAGTATTTCAGTATACCATCCTCTGATTAGTGGACTATCAGATTGTGATTATCCAGATTTCCGAGGGATATGCTCAGAACTTTAGTACTAGATTTGGTACTAGTTGCTTGATTATTTGCCCACGTGATTACTATGATTCATGTGACAGCTATTTGATAGATATAAAGACAATATTTTGATGATTGATTGATCAGCACAACAGAAATGTCTTTATATAGAAATGATCTTTCAGAACTATCAGCTATTGACCAGCTATGAGTCAAGAAATGATAGAGAATGTGAAGATTGTTTTGAACAGAAAATAGAACAGCAGTGACTGAGCTAGAAAATGGGCAACAGATATAGAGATTTGAAGCCTGAGCAGAATG